>NC_056750.1:820763630-821009493 GCF_019279795.1 Protopterus annectens
TTTTTGTCACTGTATTGCGATCTCAGAGTTGGTATAGTTAAGTAGGGAGGGTGTGGGGGGGCATAGCCCCCACTTTATTTAATGTTTTAAAGTTTAGTTTTTTTTTTGGAATGGTGATTTTTTTCCCTGGGAAAAAAATCACTGCTCTAAGTGTTTGGGATTGTAAGCATTCGCTTACATGGAGCCAATAAATCAGCGCTCGTTTTTTTAAGTGTTCGCTGATTTAATATAGACGTGTGTGTGTGTGTGTGTGTGTGTGTGTGTGTGTGTGTGTGTGTGTGTGTGTGTGTGTGTGTGTGTGTTTATGGCCAAGTGTATCCAGATAAAGAAGGTAGGAGATTTTTTTAACACAATATTATGTTACTTTGCCATCACAGGGTGCAAAGGTTTAGCATAATTGATAGTACAAAAATGGTCAGAAGCCTGTATTAGTTAACTTCATTGAACGTGTAACTTTAAAAATGTATATTCATGATTGAGTATTATGATTATTGCTGAAGAAAACCTGTTTCTAAAGGTAAAAGTTAAAAGAATATTGTCCACACTCGCATGGAGCAAATGAAAGCCAAATAGTGAGGCCCAAAGGAAAGCTGATCTGTGAGCCCATAATTGGAACAGCTGGCTAATGAGAGGAGGGATCTGAGTGACCAACAGTGGCTCACAAAATTTGGAGAGGGAATAGTCATATTCCAAGAGTAGAGTTCTTCCAAGTGGAAGCCAGGAGGTTTCTTCAAGAATCAAGTGCCTGAATTGTATTCTAGTGCACAGGCAATGCAGAGATCTGCATGAAAACTGGTGTATGTGATGTCTTGTAAAGAAAAGTGCAACACAAATTGCATGTTGGGATCCATAGTCTTACAAGGATTTTATTCCAAATAAGAAAAAAAATGTTTTCCAGTTGTAGACAATGACCTGCTAGCAGACATTTCTGACCACGCATGTTATTCAAAAGGTTTGTTGAGAGAACAATTGGTCAAACTGAGTGATAAGACAGTTATGTTTCATGTAAATGGAGGTCAGAATAGGTGAGGATAATTTTTTCATTCTCTGAAAGTTACCATCTAGCAAAATAAGGGAAGCATATTTTGTCAAAATGTGTACATAACAGATTTTCATTCTATGTTTGTAATATTAAATAATAGTTTTGAATAAATGTTTTTCTTTGAAATTATTTAATGTATATTACAGTTAAATTTCAGAATTGATTGATATGAACAGAATGTTTATGATGTGCGAAATTGCTTCTTTTATAATTTGAGGTATTTGAGTTTTTGTTAGTATTAAAATGCAACATACTTTTTATGTCGGAAGTCTTTGCCCTTTCTCCATGGCAATGTGATCATGCAGATAGTATATTTAAGTAAGGGGGATCTGAAGGATTTAGGAGGGCTTGTTAATCCTGTAAAAAGTGCTTATACATTATGCAGTAAACTCTCAGTTAACCAGAACTCAAGCAACTGACACTGTCAAGCAACCAGCAAAAAATAAATAAACGAAATGCAGTACAATTTTCATGTGTTGCCCTTTCTGTTTTCCCCTCACAGAAACATACCTTACATTTTTAAGGCCATAAGGCAATCCACCACAGAATCCAACATTCTAGTCATTGGAGACTCCATTGTGAGACACACTGATGTCTCTTTCACCAGATTGAGTAAAGAGAAAGTCACTGTCAGTTGCTTATCAGGGGGCCAGGATCTGCATGCACTGAGGTCATTGGGCCACAAGTACCAGTATGACTAAGTTATAGTCCATGTGGATGTAAATGACCTGAGACATATCTCTCTAGACTATATGAAGAGAAACATTGTAGACCTCTCAAAATATGTGTCCCAGTCTGGTATGAATCTAGCACTGAGCAGCGTTTTACCTTCTCCAAGGATGATACCACAATGTGAACAAATGTTGATTGACTTTAATAATTGGCTTAGTTTCTGGTGTCATTCTAAGGAGGTGCAATATTTGTCAGCATTGAAGGAAATAGTCAACAGGCTTTGCCAAGGACTGTCTGCACCTCTCCCTTCTAGGCTTACGAATTTTAGTGAAAACATTGTCTTCCCCTGCAGCACCTTTTAGGCAATGCCAAGCTGAAAGGCTGAAAGTACTTCTGACATAGCAAATCAAAACCAACAAAATCTAAAGGTATTACTGCTCAATGCTAGAAGTCTAAATGAAAAACTCCACTCCCTAGAAGCTCTCTTCACCCTAGAGAATGCTGACATCTGTGTGGTCACTTAGACATGGTTTAAAGCTGTGGAGAGCACCCCGACCGTGCAAGGTTACAATGCCCTCCAAGCACTTAGACCAGCTACTACACAGATGGGGCTAAAGGTGGAGGTATTTCGATTTACATCATAAATAAACATCCCTCAAGGCTGTTCAAACAAGACAGTGAACTTGAACTTCTCCGCGTTCAAATGAATTCAAATCACCATAAGCAAAATCCAATCCCACTTCCTTGCAATCTATAGGTCCTCTTCTATGACCCAGGAAACCCACACCATGTATTTAATCTTAGTGGAAATACTCACAATCCAACTCAATACCATACTCATGGGTGACTTTTATTACCCCACTATTAACCTGAAATCATATACAACACCAAACGTACAGGCACAGAGATTCCTGGATTTTGTAAACACAATCTCCCTGGACCAGATTGTCAGTACACGAACAAGAGGTGCAACCATACTGGATCTGGTCCTCACTAATATGGGAGAGTGCTACACACCCCCTAGTGTAACATCTTCTATGATGAGATCAGACCACAAATGGTCTCCTTTGAAGTAAAAATAAAACCTGAAACCCCTAATAATCCTGGAATATTCAGGAACTACTCTAAGGCTAATTTTCTACTATTAAGGGATAATCTGGCAAAATTTCAAGCCCCCATAAATCCTGAGAGCACTGCTGCCTAAGAGGTAGCAAGGGACCAGCACAATGGTTAACCTTCACGTAATAACAGTAGCAACCATGTCCACATAAAAATTCAGTGAAGGAAACACTTGACAAGAAATATAAAGTCATGTATAACAATGATAAACAAGGTTTAATAGCTCATAAAGCCTTTGGACAACATCATTCCTTAATGTGTAAAAAGCAATAAAAACCCTTTCCATTTTATATACATCTAAATTAAGGTTGAAATCACATGACACAGCTTCAACAAAATTTTCCTAAAGGTATATATCACAGAAAAAATGTATTAAAACATTTAAAATGCCTATAAGGTAACAGATCTTTAAAAGCACACTGTAGGACCATATATACAAAAATCTCAAATACAATATATTTTCTAACTCATTTTTTTTTTTAAATCATTTTTTCAAAATCATTTGCTTTCTTTTCAACACTATTTTAATACTCACTGATGTATTCAATCCAGGTTTAATGTCCGCTTGAAGCATAACTACCCATTCTTTCAACTCTAATGAATTATTAATATAACCACCTCTTTTATTTGGAAAAATAACCCTTATGGCCCGAAACATAAATGTGTGCTCTGTACCTTTCACTCTAGTATGTCTAGCATGGGCATTAGCAGTTACACCCCTTCTAATATCTGACTTATGCTCTACAATTCTGTCTTTAAACTTACAAGCCGACTTTCCTATATAAAACACTAACCATTTTATACAAGTAGCAAGATAATAAACCATATTGCATGTTGTACAGGTAGCAGATGCTTTAGATGTATATATATATATATATATATATATATATATTATATATATTTTGCTACAGGATGAACAAGCTCAGTATCCATAATAATATCAGGACAGCATACACACTTATAGCATGGGAATGTCCCCACCTTACTAATAATTTTACTAAGTTATTCTTTTGCTATGTCGACAACCTCAAAAGCAATACACAGTTGTGTGCAGAACTCATTGTAAATAGAGCCACCTATACTAAGCCAATATAAGCTATACAATAGAATTGATGCTGACAGAGTTTATAGTCATTTAGAAAAAAACTTGATCATGGCATTAGAACAAAAGGGTAATAAAAGAAAATCATATAGAAGAAAGGATCATTTGCAGTTAAATAAAGTCATTATAGAGAACTGTAAAAAGGGGAATAATCTAAGTATGGCATGGATAGACTATAGAAAAGCATTTGACAGTATTCCACATTCATGGATAAAAGAGTGCTTACAAATGTATAAGATACATCCTACACTGATTGATTACATCACAGTGAACATGAAACAGTGGCAAAAAACTTTGCAGTTAAGCCATGGTAAAGGACAAATTATTATTTCAGGGGATAAAAATTCAAAGGGGGATATTCTAGGCTAACTCTTTGTCACTGTGACACAAGGGAAATACTGCCAGCCCAGCTAGCTGGAATTTTGTAAATAATTATATGTAATTTGACAATGATGATATCAGATTCCAACAGGAGTCACCACATGGAGAAGTCGAATAAATATAAAATCTTTTATTGAGCCATAAAAACACACAAGCGCTTTCACGTAGATAAACTACGCTTCTTCAGGTGTAAATAACAGTAAAAATTTGCCTTCTTTTATATAAAACTTTTTGGCGCGCAAGCCAAAACACAAGATAGTCATTAATTAATAATGTAATTAGCCACAGCTATTCTTTAAAGTGGCGATAGGGGTTTTGAGCAGAACAACTGATCTGCTAATAAAAAGCACAAATCCGTAAAAAGAAAAAACACAAGTTAAATCTAATGATACTTCAAGTGTTTATAATATTACACCAAATTAGGTCTATACAAAAAGTATTGAAAACACATCTAAAAACTAAGAGTATAGGTCCCGACATGAAAATGAACTGGCATAAAAGTGTAACCAGCTTTCTAAAGGTTGAATGAGTCTCAACTGGTATAATAGTTTAAATTCTACTGAGCCAACCAACTAGGCATCCGCTTCGATGTTAATAATGAAACTAATGAAGCATGTCAAAGTCGGCTTAACGTTAAACTCCAATATGCATTTAATGTATACATAATTATGTCCGAGTCTCAACATCAACTAGTCAGTGGTTTAAAATATGAAGCTTGCCGCTTTAAGACAAGAATAGTCCAACCTATGTAATTAAAACACACATCAACAGCTGATGAGCTGTAGAAAGTTTTAAAAGAACAATTCAGAAAAACCAAGGAAACAATAAACAAAAAACAAAAAAAAAAAAAACAAAAAAACAAAAAAAATCTCCCGACTTTAAGAAAATATAACCATGGTGTCCAAGTCTGTTCAGAATTAAATCATAAAATGCCGATGTTCTTAATAAAATATTCTTCGACATGAATCCAGATGAACATGCTCTGTATATATAAACTGGAGTGCATAAAATAGTTGGTAAACCTGCAACCAGTGTATATGAATGTAATTCTTAAGACACATAACAAGTCCAACAGTATAAAACATCTTGTAAAATGAGATGCCTGTACTTATTTATCTAACGCCACATATTAGCAACATAAACATAACATGTAAGCAATAAACCATTGCATATCAATGGAACATTATAGCAGTATGCATATATAAATCAAGTACAATTATTTGATATAAACCAAAGAACTGTCACTAGTTGCAATGATACCTGCTTTAAGAATCATTCGCGATGCAAACAGAGTAAAGGTCGTGACGTTCATGACATGTTTAAAAAATATGTATTACGTAGCTGTGCTATAAAATGCCTAGATTCAACAACGCATATATAAAGGTATTTAGTACGCATCTTGAATCAGACTTTATATACAAAATACTTGTAGCGTTTGTAAAGCTCATAACTCAGAATCTATGAACAACAATAGTTTAATATGTCCGGACAAGATGATATTCGTGTTCCATTCATCGGACCATGTTCAACACGAGCCATATTAACATTAACAAATAGAAACGGCCAAGAATAATGTATAATTCATATCAAGTGTCAAAAAAGTAAAAAATGAGAAACTTATGGATCAATATAGCAGTTAGATATCAAATCATTTGCCCTCCAGTTATTATTAGAAGAGTGAAGATGACAAAAAAACAAAAAAGGTTCTTCTAAAAATCATTGTTGTCACATATTATAATAGATTTCATGGAACACTCTAGTGGCAACGATAACATAAAAGTGGAAGCATTGCCTTTAAAAATCTTTAAATAATGAGGTATGTATGTAACTGTGAACTATTAAATAGAATATTGCCAATATTTGTATATAAAATGTTTATAAACAAAATAGATATAAACAAGATATAAATATGCAAAATATGTTCATATATCATGTATATGGTATGATTGAAGTAACTAAATAGTTATCTTATGGATCAGACTATTTAAATGGATCAATAGATCCAAACAAAAATAGAGAAATAAATAAAAATGGCGTAAAAATGTAAAACCTACCATTTTATTAATGTTTTTTCCTATTATTCAAAATGGGCTTAACCGATACAGATTGATTAATCCCTGGATATATATGAGCTTTCAGAGTCAAAATCCACTTTAATTCTCTAGTGGCTAGCTGGTTATTGTTGTCTCCTTTTCTGGGATTAAGAAATATTTTCTCTAAGACTTTGAAGCTAAACGTATGAGTATTGTGTTCAATAATATGTTTAGCTAGGGCATTGCATTCGTGTCCCTTCCTAATATCATAACAGTGATTGTAAATCCTATCACGGAGCCGACTTTTGGTTAGTCCTACATAAAATACATCACAGTGGTTACATGTGGCTAAATAGACCAGGTTGCTGGTATTACAATCACTGAAAAATCTAGGAATTAAGGTAAAAAGGCATTCTGGATGTAAAAAACTAATATGTCTAGATATATAAGGGCACATGGAGCAATGTCCACAGGGAAAAGTACCTTGTTTGTCACACTCTTCTTTCCTATATTGTGTAGTCCTTTCTGAGCAAAGAAGTTCTTTTAAATTGTGGGATGTTCTATAACTAAACCTGGGGTATTCACCCACTATGGTTTTAGTAAAAGGATCTGTTATTAGAACATTCCAATTCCTAGATATAATTTTATTTAAGTTAAAAATATCACTAGTAAATCTGGTGACATAACTCAGTCTATCCATAAATCTCTCATTGGTCTTAAAATATTGCTTGAAATCAGTCCTATGTTCAGCAACATCTGTGCCATAATTATTAAATAACTCATTTGAAACTTCATATTTACATTCTGTAATTAACTTAATAGGATAGCCCCTTTCTCTAAATAAGGTTTCAAGTGTGTTAAGTTCTGTTTCCAAAGTATTGCTGTATCTACATATCTTGAATATTCTGTGCATTTGGCTAGATATTATTCCTTTAAAGGTAAATCTGGGATGCATGCTTTCAAAATGGAGCAACGTGTTTCTCCAAGTAGGTTTCCTGTGTAACGATGTAACAATCTTATTGTCATTTAACTCTAACTGCAAATCCAAGAAATGTACCAGATTGTAAGATGTTTCCACTGTAAATCTCAAAAAAGAAGATGTAGTTTTGAGTTCACTAATGAACTTTGTACATTCGATCTCAGTACCTTCCCAAACAAAGAAAACGTCATCTACAAACCTCTTATAGACCTTGATTCTCTTGAAGTCTACATGTTTAAATAAATGTTTCTGTTCCCAGTTGTAAACCACAAGATTGGCATAACTATTTGCACAGGGGGTGCCCATGGCAACCCCCCCATCTCTGCAAATAGAGTTGTTTCTGGTATAGGAAAACATTATTGTTGAGTATCAGTTCTAAAAGACAATTAATTAAGATTTGTCTGTTGTTACTATAGTCAGATAAACTGACTAGTACCTCATTAATAGCTTGAAGCCCCAAATCATTCGGAATGCAAGTAAAGAGGTTTTTAACATCCATAGTGACTAATAATATTGGTGTCTCCTTTTTTTCAAACTCTAGGTCTTTCAAAGAGTCTATAAGTTGGTAAGAGTCTCTGAGGATGTTAGGGATGCTATCTACTAAAGGTCTAAGGAGGCTCTCTACAAAGGAAGAAATGGTATAGGTTACCCAGTTTTCACTAGAGACTATGGGTCTCATAGGTATAGGTATGGTGCCTTTGTGAATCTTGGGTAAACCTTTGATTATAGGAGTTGTGGGGAATTCTATGAGAAAGTATTCATAGAGCTCACAACTAATCTGACCCCCCATCAGGAGGTCATAGAGATCTGAATGTACTGTTTTAATGATCTTCTTATGGACTGTTGGAGTAATTTTTTCATATACAATATCATCAGATAAAAGATTGTTCATAGTGATATCATAATCTGAAAAATTCATAATGACTACAGCTCCCCCTTTATCGGCTGGCTTAATGATGATGTCTGTGTTATTCATTAAGGCATGCAGGGAATCCTTTTCTGCTCTAGTTATGTTAAAAAAAAAAACAGCATCTTTTCTTGTGGAGGGCAAACCATTCATAAAAGTCAGTTTCACACATTTTTAAAAAACTTTCAACATTGTGAGGCATGCATGGTATGAAACTGCTCTTAACTCTAAAAAAATTCTTTAAATCTTTTGTGTTTAACACACTGTTATTCTTAAACAGAATTTTAAGAGATACATTACGGCAAAACAATCTTAAGTCCACAAGGACATCATTAAGGAAACGTGTCTGAGAAGGTATAAAATTAAGTCCTTTCTCCAAAAGGGAGAGGTCAGATTCGGACAACACATACTCAGAAGTATTATATACTAAAGAGTTCAATTTTTCTGTTTCCTTGTTGTAGTGTACCTTTCTCCGGATCCTTTTCTTTTTCTTGGCCCTCTGCTGTGGGAACGGCCTCTCCATCCTAGTTGTTGCTTTACAGGAAAGGGTAAAAAACAGTTAGTAGCAGGGGCTGAGTCCTTAGGTTTTGTGCCTGCTAAAAGAAAAGCTGAAGCCGCTTGCTGGTTAGGAGGAGGTGTGTCACTAGAATAATTCACATCTTTCTGGTCATTCAAAGGATGAGAAGAGTGATTACTGGATACCAATACATTGTTCATCAAGATACTGGTTGTAGGCATAGATGAAGGAACATCATGAGAAACAGTATTAGGAGTCACATTAATGGGAAGTTCTGAGTCAGAGGCATTGATAAAATTACTAGTTTTAGATACATCATGTATATGAGAGTTCCCAGTTCTAGGCCAAAGGAAAACTTGACCTGTAGCAAAATCATTGGCATCCCTTATAATTTTTCTCTGTTTCACTAATTTCAAACGTTCACTGAAGGAGTGAACCTGAGTCCAAATGCTATCAAGTCTTTTAACAAAATATTCAGTTGTAAAACTTTCCAGGATAGCTTTATGTTGTGCATCTATTTTCTTCCTTAGGTCAGCTTCAAGGGGACCAAAATATTCAAGCAACAAATTAATATAACTAAACCCAAGCTGTATATTCAAGTCTTGCCATTTTCTCAAAAGTAAGGGATGAGAATCCCCATAAGATGGCATACAGAAGATGCGCATGCCTCTAGGAATAATTTTAAAATTAATACATGCCTCTAGGTGTAGTCTCTGCCACGCATACCTCTGTAATTGATATAAATCATCCTGGAACAGTCTACACAGTTTGTTGAATTCTATAACATTCTCACCATTGGGAGTTTGTGGAGAAACAATAGCCCGATTAGTCAATTCCAGAGTCAATAAAGGATTCTCAGTGCAGTGCTTGAGAGAGTCCCAAGCCGATGAAGTAGGTGTCCTCGTCTCTGGATGAAAATCAAGTTCAATGTCAATATGTTCCATGAGTCAAAGTTGCAGGCAGCACAATGAACGAACTAAAAAACTAATGAACTGCAGCAAGAAAGTAAAGACTCCTCGTGGAAAAACGTAAAAAAACTGATGATATCAGATTCCAACAGGAGTCACCACATGGAGAAGTCGAATAAATACAAAATCTTTTATTGAGCCATAAAAACACACAAGCGCTTTCACGTAGATAAACTACGCTTCTTCAGGTGTAAATAACAGTAAAAATTTGCCTTCTTTTATATAAAACTTTTTGGCGCGCAAGCCAAAACACAATTTGACAATATTAATATGATTTATATAAAAATGTAACAAAAGGAGACACTGCCAGCCCAGCTATCTGGAATTTTGTAAATAGTTATATGTCATTTGTGAATAGCAGCATATGCACTTGCTTGTGTTACCAAATGTATTAGAACTATATGTTATGTGTATATTAAACTACTGGTGGAGAAGTGTGTATTGAACAGGGTTTGTACAGTATGAGCTTCAAGGCTGTGTCCACAGTGTACCCTACTAAATAAGAACAGAAATATACATAAACTGTATACCTGTGCAAATGCATGTTTTAATTGTAGAAACTGGAACATACAGAGTTAACCTGCCAAACTTCAACAAAATAAGTTGAAATTAAATTATTTTATGATTGTGTTATAAAAGTTAGTTTCAATGCAGCAAGGAGACAGGATGTCAGGAACTAGGGTGCCTTTTGCAATGTTTTCGTAAGTGTTTTATTGTTTTATGTCTTCTAGCAACTGCAAACATCTGAAGGCTATGTATTTTTCACAAGGAGATGTCAAATGCTACAATGGGGGGGGGGTTAGCCTGGGAACTGAAGTCAGGTGACAAAAAGTGATGTCATCCAAGCTAACCCAGCAGTAATGTTTGATATTAGCTCCAAACAAGTGCACAGTCTGAAACACGGCCAGGGTATAAAATACAGGTTTATTGCATAAAAAATTCAGTAAGCGCTTTTGCTAGTACTAAGCTTGCTTCTTCATACCATTACATTCAATCAAAACCATCCACGTTATTTATAAATTTATGGCCCAATCAAACTATACATTTCCAAACACATGATCTTACCCATAGTTACAAAGTATCTACCTTAACATATACTTCTTAAAGCTGTATCATCCAATTTCACATAGCAACCTACAATACAAAACAACTCTACAGCATTAAATAATAAAAAAAATTATCCAATTTTTATAAAAAACTGTAAAAGATTCCCTACAAGTATAAAACAACATAAATATAGAACAAATCAAGTAATATTTCATTTAAATAAAGGTCTAGCTTTTAACACCGGCTTTAATGGTATATGTCCATTAAGCACTAAGCTACTATCAGCACATAATATGATGATCCATTTCATTTCAGCAACTTCAGTATGGTTCCTCAAATCCCCTAATCTCTGACTGTGTGTCATTTGATCTATAGCCATAGCCGGCTTATGCTATACATATTCTGTTTTTCCATGATTTTGTTGATGATGTGTTCTTTATTTGGACTGGAAATGTACAAAGTCTTGATGATTTTTATGAATATATACAGAAAATTGCTACTTATTTGAAATTTGATATGATCAAAAGCAAGGATAAGATAAATTTCTTAGATGTCTGTATTAGAAAGGATGAAGAAGGAAAGATCACTACAGAGGTATATAGGAAGTCTTGTTACAGAAACAAGATATTGTTTAGAAACAGTATGCATTCCCCCCATATTTTTTCTAATATAGTCAAGGGACAGGCCATCAGAGTCTCAAGACTTAATGTTATTGATCACAACTTTTATAATGCATTGGAATGTTTACAGGTTAATTTTGTTAATAGGGGATATAATTGTCAGCAAGTTAAACAAACTTGTGACAGTGCTAGTGAATTAAGAAATAGCATTGCTCAACCATATTTTTCAAATATTCATGGACAATGTAGATCTAGAAGTACTAATACTAAACTCCTTGTTCTATAGTAATGATGTCAAATACATTCAAGATATTATTAGCAAACACTGGAACATACTGACCACTAATGAGAAGTTCAGAGAGTTAGTAGGTGAGAAACCTAGTTTTAGATACAAGAATAAAAAAATATGTTAAAAGGTTATTATGTGGTTATAAATGTGTCAAATTTAGAGAAGTTTTGAGATCTAATGAGGTCATTTATACGTCCCCTTGTGGGACTTGTAATTATTGCCAGTATATTGATACCAGCGATGAGTTTTGTCACCATTCCATTGGTAGAATACACACTTTTCGTATTGATGCTAACTGTAATAGTATGAACATCATTTATTTGGCTTACTGTATTGACTGCAAGTCATTTTATGTAGGAAAAACAAACCACTGGCTTAGCCACCGTATAAGAGAACATCTTTATAACATCAGGTTAGAAACATGAATAATGCATTAGCAAAGCATGTTGCCAACACCACTGACAATCATAGTTTTAAATTCATGGCTATAGATCAAGTGACACAGAGTCAGAGATTAGAGGATTTGAGGAACCATACTGAAGTTATTGAAACGAAATGGATCATCAGATTACATGCTGATAGTAACTTAGGGTTTAAAGGACATATACCATTAAAGCCGATGTTAAAAGCTAGACCTTTATTTAAATGAATTATTACTTGATTTGTTCTATATTTATGTTGTTTTATACTGTAAGGAATTTTTACAATATTCTTATATAAATTGGATCATTTTTTTTTATTATTTAATGCTGTAGAGTTGTTTTGTATTGTAGGCTGCTATGTGAAATTGGATGATACAGCTTTAAGAAGTGTATGCTAAGGTAGATATTTTGTAACTATGGCTAAGATCATGTGTTTGGAAATTTATAGTTTGACTGGGCCATGAATATTTAAATAACATGGATGGTTTTGATTGAATGTAATGGTCTGAATACGTGAGCTTAGTACTTGCAAATGCACTTACCACATTTTTTATGCAATAAACCTGTGTTTTATACCCTGACCGTGTTTCGCACTGTACGCTTGTTTGAAGCATTTATTTTTATTTTTATCTTGTTAGCACACAGTCCATTCATCTTAGCAGCTGGCATTGCTGTGATTTGGGATAAATATTTGATATTCATTTAAGAACTCTCTCAGAGAGAGACTGTGCATTTTGTATTTTGTCTTGGACCTAGCAAGAACATCCATTCATCATCACCATCTGCACCTGTCTTGCTAATAGTAAGTTACTAGGGTGCAGTAATTTCTTTTAGATATAGTTAGGAATATACTAAAGAATAGTTTAGATATTTTCTGTATTTATTTGAGACTGTCCTGCAATGTTGTTTTAAAATATTTCCTGTGATTTTGAACTCTGAAGTAACTGTGTTTGTTTTCTGAGTATTGTCTTGTCCTTTTATTATTTATTATTAAATATATTTAAACCTATCTTTGTGGCTGATATTTGTGAGACATAATTAAGCTCTTAAAGTACTTGCATATGTATTTGGTGACACTGTATAGGCCACTCCTAAATAGCCTTGCAAGTCTTGGTCAGACTACCATTTGGATAATAGTAACATTACACAGTAGGATTGGACACCCTTTGTAAGGGCCTTATAGTAGCTAATAAGTAGGGGTTGCTGGCAGTGGAAACTACATTATAATCTGAGCAGAAGGGGGCATAGCTAATAAACCTGGGCCAGCTTTCCCCAGGTGTGTGTGTGTGTGTGTGTGTGTGTGTGTGTGTGTGTGTGTGTGTGTGTGTGTGTGTGTATAAACCAAATCTCAAAGTGTGTGTGTGTGTGTGTCAGCTACTTGGGCAGGGACATGAGCTGAGATCTTAACCCTATACCTATGCCAATGGGGAGTCTTACTGGGGATCTGGAGAAAGAGGGAGAAACTAGCCCCAGACTGACTGTGATCTCTGTGTCCTCTTAAGGGAAATTGTACTTTACTGTGTGTGTGTACTTGTCATCCTCCCAGTGTGTACATCCCCTAGCTGTTACCAGTGGTGAGGGCTGAGGCTCCTTGATCACTGGGCCAGTGCAGGGGCATCACATATTAATTGGTAAACAGTGGTAGGATATCCACATCACATATTAATTGGTTGACAGTGGTGAGATGGCCACATCACATATTAATTGGCTTGCAGTGGTGTGGATATTGAATTCAATGAGTTAAGCCATGGTAAAGGGCAAATTATTATTTCAGGGGATACAAATTCAAAGGGGGATATTCTAGGGTAACTCTTTGTCACTGTGACACAAGGGAAATACTGTCAGCCCAGCTAGCTGGAATTTTGTAAATAATTATATGTAATTTGACAATATTAATATGATTTATATAAAAATGTAACAAAAGGAGACACTACCAGCCCAGCTGTCTGGAATTTTCTAAATAGTTATATGTCATTTGTGAATAACAGCATGATACAATTGCTTGAGTTACCAAATGTATTAGAACTAAATGTTATAACTAAATGTTATGTGTATATTAAACTACTGGTACAGAAGTGTGTGTTGAACAGGGTTTGTACAGTATTGAGCTTCAGGGCTGTGTCCACATTGTACCCTACTGGAAAAGAATAGAAATGTATAAAAACTATATACCTGTGCAAATGTATGCTTTAATAGTAGAAACTGGAACATACAGAGTTAACTTGCAAAACTTCAACAAAATAAGTTGAAATTAAATTATTTTACAATTGTGTTATAAAATCAATGCAGCAAGGAGACAGTATGTCTAGAACTAGGGTGCCTTTTGCATTGTTTTATAAGTGTTTTATTGTTTTATTTCTTATAGCACCTGCAAACATCTCAAGGCTATGTATTTTTCAAAAGGAGATGTCAAATGCCACAAGTGGGGGTTTACCTTGTGAACTGAAGTCATGTGACAAAAATTGATGTCATCCAAGCTAACCCAGCAGTAACATTTGATATTGATTTAAGGACTCTCTCAGAGAGAGACTGTGCATTTTGTATTTTGTCTTGGACCTAGCAAGAGCATCCACTCATCATCAACATCTCTACTTGCCTTGCTAATAGTAAGTAATTAGGGTACAGTAATTTCTTTTAGATATAGTTAGGATTATACTAAAGATTAGTTTAGATGTTTTCTGTAATTATTTGAGACTGTCCTGCAATGTTGCTTTAAAATATTTCCTGTGATTCTGAACTCTTAAGTAGCTGTGTTTGTTTTCTGAGTATTGTCTTGTTCTTTTATTATTTATTATTAAATATATTTAAACCTATCTTTGTGGCTGACTACCATCTGGATAATAGTAACATTATACAGTAGGATTGGACACCCTTTGTAAGGGCCTTATAGTAGCTGATAAGTATCGGTTGGTGGCAGTGATAACTACCTTATTGTCTGGGCAGAAAGGGGCATAGCTAGTAAACATGTGCCAGACTTCCTCAGGTGTGTGTGTTTGTATATAAACCAAATCTCAAAATATGTGTGTGTGTGTGTGTGTGTGTGTGTGTGTGTGTGTGTGTGTGTGTGTGTGTGTGTGTGTGTGTGTGTGTGTGTGTGTGTGTGTGTGACAGCTACTTGGGCAGGGACATAAAGCACTGGTTGGACATAGAGGGTGGTGGAGGTCTTAGCTTGGCTCCTCAGCTGAGATCCTAACCCTATAGCTGTGCCAGTGGGGAGTCTTATTGGGCATCTGGAAAAAGAGGGAGAAACCATCCCCAGACTGACTGTGATCGTTGTGTGCTCTTATGGGAATTTTACTTTACTGTGTGTGTACTTGTCGTCCTCCCAGTGTGTACGACCCCTAGCTGTTGCCAGTGGTGAAGATTGAGGCTCCTTGATTACTGGGCCACTGCAGGGGCATCACAGTCTCCGCTGGTCTTTTGTCATGCCCTTAACCCATTAAGTTGTCTAGTTAACAGAATAGGTCTTGGCTATAATTTAGCTCCCGGAAAACAATTGTGAAAGACTTCTCATTTTCTTTTTGTAGATGATGTAAAATGGTACAGTTCATCAGATGAGGAACTGAAAGCACAAGTGAAAGTGGTCAAAACTTTTTCAGATGATATAAGAATGTCATTTGTTCTTGATAAATGTGCAAATGCAACTTTTAAAGCAGGAAAGCTGCTGCACCAAGAAAACATCAGTTTGGGACATAAATAACTTGAGCAAGAGGGAGTGTATAAATATTTGGGACTTGATGAAGTATCAGCAGTAAAACATGAACAAATGTGAATATAACTTAGTAAGGAATATTTTAGAAAATGTAAAGGAGAACCACACCCACAGACTCAAAAAACATATTTTTTTCACAATGTTTTGAAGTTTCCTGCATTTTAGCATGATTCTGGGACTATGTACAGTTTTTTTAAATATTTTTATACATAATTTCAGTGTCTGACCATATGGGGTCCTGTATGTATCCCATAATGTAGTATTTGTCTTTAAAACATTACATCATGCAGGCGGCTTTGTTCCAAAGCTGTTGTCACTGCATTGATTTTACAGACATACACTGCCTTCTTTCAGTTAGCATGTCTGAAGTATTAGTTCATGCTGTTGAATAACTTCTTAAAGCACAAACAGTGATAATGCCAAAGAACAGACTTTCAAATTGCTTTATACTGTTTCCCCTTTTTTGAGTGACTAATTTGCAGTCTTTAGTGGTACCTGAAATATAATCCTGTAGTTCTTCTCCCCTCCGCCTTCACACTTCACGTGCCCAACTCTGAGAGTTCTAAAGGTAATTTGAGCTGTTAGCTGCTATGATTGACAGTTCAGAGCAGGAGAGATGAGTCATGTACTGTTTCCTTATCCTAGCCTTTCCTTATTGACAGTGTGACAGTTATTTTTGCTGCACCATTGCCGTCCTCCTGTTCTGAAATTGTAATCCATGCTCCTTAGTAACTGGAAATGCACTGCTTGGCAAACTGAATGACTCCCAATGTTAAGACTTCCTGTTAAATCAAAAGTCCTGTGAAACCTGTATATAATTTCCTTCCATCATTATTTTTCAATCAGACTTACATCAATACAGAACTTGCAAGAAATGTTACTCCATGGAAATGAAGTACCCCTGTTCCCCCTTCTTTACTTTAACTACAGTATTCAGTATTCTACCACTCCACCATTCAGTTCTGCAAGCATTTAAAGGAAAAAAAAGTTGTTTCACACCTACTTGAGCTCTACTAATTGATCTTCTCTTCTAAGGTGTCTTTGCTACTCAGTTGGTGACAACAGACTGTATTATTACAAAGGCAGTGTCCCTTTACAAGGTTTGTGGCAGCAGCCAAATACTTCAAGCTGTTGTGCCATTTTCCACAGAGTACACAATATATCCTTCCATATATAAATTTATATCCATCACATACAAACATATCTTTTATCCCCATGTTGTCATCAGAACTAGGAGCAAATTTTCTCACAAAAGCTCACTCATGACTGAACATTTAAAACATTTTTGAGGACACTACTTCTCTACTGAGTTAATGCACCAGCACAGAAATATATGTGTTAAGTCTGGCCTGAAGCTGACCTGAAATAAAGATAGGGAGTCTTTAGAAATCTCAGTCATGGACCAGTCTACATTGTGAACTGAGAGGTTGCTCAAGTCCAATACATTACTTGGAGACTAATCTTTGTAAACATACTTAATTTACATTTACCAAGATATCACCATGTAGTACCCCATCTTATCCTGGTGGCTTCATACTACTTGATGTTTGAGGTATGTATGTCGCAAGCTTTGCACACCTTCCACACTCCATCACCCATTAGTCTATTTCAAATGTTCATCTATTATGAAGACAGTGTTATCCACATCACACAAATGAACCGTCAACACACTCAGCCCTGCTGTTTCTCACAAAGGACCTGTCAATAAAAGATGATAACAATCTAATCTTTCTTACAAGAATTATTCATCAATACTGAATTACTACTTAAGAAGCAATACGCATGTACCACAACCCCAAAGACTGGCACTCTATGTGGTCCACACAAGCTGCTGTTTGGGTACAATGTGCAAATGTGACATTTGACACTGCACTATTGTGACAAGCATATATACCACTTCAAGGTAGCCAGCCTCACATAGGTCCACTCACACCACAATTGTAGTTGCAGCTGCAGCCAGAGTCACACTCAACTCACCACTATCATTCCACACCCCACAAGCAGTCACTATTTCCTATTAATTCATTATACATTCGTAATTTCTGGTCTCAAACACCATTCCTCACCATTACAACATATTTTAGAACTGCAGCTACAAAAAACTGCAACCTCCAGAAATATATATAATACTGGACCAATCATACAACAAGACCTACCTGAAGTAGCCACAACAGAAAAACCAACAATGAAAATACTGCTCAACATTTTCATGTTACATTGAGCAACACATGCCACTACCCTAGTTGCTGTTAAGTATAACACCAGTTTTAACAAATTTAATCAATTTTCCTTGCTAACATGCCAAATGTACATCAAAAAACATAAAAGTCACCATTGTCTACGTACTTTGGGCAACATTATGCAGTGGCACTGGGGATTGTAATATGTATAATGCTTGACACTGCTATTCTAAAAGCCTTCCTACAGTGGTGTTTCTAAGCAGCCTTCCTGCAACTTTCAGAATGATGTGCTGCTTACAGTGAGATGACATGACATACATTGAAGTGATTGTTCACTGGCTGGAACCAATTGTCTTCACACCCATTCCTCATTGCTACCATGGCCAACCCCTTTAAATATCACAATGTGATTGCCTGCAGCAAGACAGTTAAGATTGTCTTTCACAGTAATCAACATCATTTATAAACCTTTTTTGACCTGTTCCAGAAACATCTTTACTGACCACCAACTCTCTCAGTCACACACTCCATTACAGGTCATGAATAGAGTGTGCTAATAACATACCACACTGACATCACACCACATCAACATAAGAAAAATTACATGGCAATACACAGATCATACACAGCAGCGATACCACCCAAGAGATGTCCACAGGCATGCTTAGCTCCTTTCACCTGTATGGCATACTAAGTAAACATACCTTTCCAATTTGGGAACTTCACATGTTTCAAAAGTCATCAGTGCATATTTAAATACCTGTACAATATCAGCAGTATGGTTACATTCAGAGTGGACGCAAGCCCTTTCCACATTACAAAACTGAAGTTGACATCTTTCATTTTTTGTCACCATTAAGTTCTTGGTTAGACACTGAAACACTGTCATACATTACTACAACCTTTTTAGAAATATTTATATTGTATCAAAATCCGGATAATTATAGACCAATCTCACTTTTAAATGTTGATATGAAAATTCTGACTTCTATCTTGGCTAATAGATTGAAAAGAATTATGAATCAAATAATTTCTAGCGAACAAGCTGGTTTTGTAACTGCCAGACAAACAAGTGATAATACATTAACATTACATTCATTAATTTCTTATGCTAGGCAAAAGAATTTAAATATTTATGCACTCATAATTGATGCGCAAAAGGCTTTTGATAGGGTTGATGTAGGATTCTTGTTTGACACTTTGCCACAGTTTAACATACCCAAGGAATTTATATCATGGTTACAAATTTTATATACTAATCCTTACACTACGTTGTATATTAACAAAAGTTTCTCTAAAAGAATACAACTTAAAAATGGAACACGACAGGGCTGTCCCTTGTCTCCCTTGTTGTTTAATATATATTTAGAACCTTTATTTTTATATATTAAACAGAATGTATATCATAATCCACCCATATTATATGGAACAAAAATATCCATGGCGGCGTTTGCTGATGACCTTAATATTTATTGCACAACACCAATATCAGATACTGAAAAATTACTGAAAGCGGTGGAGAACTTTGCGGTAATATCTAATTACAAAATTAACCTTAAAAAAACAAGTATATTTCCCTTAAGGACTCCGAAACCCTTTTCACTTCTTTCATTGGTGGGACAGGTTAAATCTGAAGAGAAAATTAAATACTTGGGTATTACCTTTTCTACAGATGATAAGGAGTTTTATAACACTAACATTAAATTAGTCTGGGAATCACATAATATTAGACTTTAAAAGATGGAAAAATCTAAAGTTACCGGTATTAGAAAAAGTTGCAATTATTAAAATGAATGTTTTACCCAGATTATTATATATATTTAGATCTGCTCAAGTATCCATTTCAAAAGGGTTTTTTAAACAAATTCATAGGGAATCCGCTAAATTTATTTGGGATCCAAAAAAGACCAGAATATCATATGACAAATTAATGACCCCAAAAAATAAAGAGGGACTAGATCTACCAAATTTCGAAATATACTATTTAATAATAAATTCAAACAGAATCTTGAGAATTGCTAACTATGATATATCTAGCAATAAATGGACACCAATGTGGGTAATTGTGAACTATAAACATATCTCGAATTTGAATATTAACCCCAAAGCAGTACCTTTTTTAAAAAAGGAAATGATTAAATCGTATGATATAATGGAGCATATTAAATTATACATAATCTCAGTACAGAGTTTGTTCGATCTCTAAATCTTATCCAGCATATGATGGTGTTCCAGCCTTTTCATAGAAATCCTAACTTGAAAATTAATAATAAACTAATAAATCTTAAAACTTTTCCTCTTATGATGAATCTTACCTTACTTGATATTTATCCTTACTTAAAAGAATCCATTAATACAATAAGACAAGAAATGAATCTGCCCAAGTCATATTCAACTATTTTGAGACAGATTAAGGAACTAGCTATAAGTTATTTTGATGACTTTAAAATTAAAGATGAGGAAATAACAAAATGTTTTAACTTATGGCAATCTCTTCATCAAGATGTCAAATATATAACAGCCACTAATAAATTAATAAAGGATTTCAAATTTCAGAATTCAGTACTTATTTCAAAATATTGGAGGGAGAAACTACCATTTACAGAGGATAAGCAGTTCATCAAGGCAATTAATCTAACAACGAAATCAATATCTTTCCAAAAATTAATGTATACTCAACTTATGATTTTTGGAAATGCCTATTATACACACCTCAGATTGCACAAGTTTAATTCTAAAAGCTCTCCAATCTGTCCATATTGTACAGATCAAACAGCAGATCTTCTTCATATGTTCTGGAGCTGTAAATGTATCTATAAACTCTGGAATTCGTTAAAACTGCAACTCCAAAAGATGGGATATCAAAGTTCAACACTTTCATGGGAATTCACGATATTACATATCCCTCCAAAACAACTTCCTAGGTCCCAAATCATTATATTTATTAATATTTTCTTACTAATGAAACTTTATATAGCTACAAACTGGTTAAACCCATCTCAAATTTCATGGAACAATTTTAGGACTTTAGCAATAAGACATATATTAGCTCACAAATTACTTTTGAAGGACCATAATAAAAATATTAATAACCCAAAGATATGGGAACAAATTTTTAATGTCATACTGGCATAATATATGAAGATCGAGTGTATTCTGAGACATATATACTCATTACGGGAAAAGATGTTAATAAGTAAAGATTGAGATAACTGACTTATGTTAAATTCTTTTATTATATATTTCTGTATAATTTGATGTTATATTTGGAGGCATTCATGTAAATATTGTATATATGTTTTTTTGGGATTAAACTAGATAGAATAGTTAGAAAGTATTAATATATATATTTTTTTGTTTTGTTTAAGTTTGTATGGAAAATACTAAAACAATAAAGATTTATTATGGAAAAAAAAAAGAAATATTTATATTGTCAATGCAATGATATTCAGTTCCAGTAATGTCTCCCACTTCCTCCAAATAGATGTTGACAGCATTCAGCAATGTCAACCTACATGCTGACAGTACAAATAAAATGTAAATAGTAAGCCTTCTGTCGGCATTCCAGTTACATTTGCACTTCTAAGGAACCCATGTTTGCCATTGGTTCTTGCCAATGGTGGTGACAACATCATTTAGTTAAGTTAAGAGCAGCTTGCATAGCGACATATAATGCTCTACTGTGTCTCAGTATTGTGTTATTGTACTGCTCTTTCATCAGTTTCAGTTAATGAAACATTTGTATGGTCAAGGCAACAATACTGAAATGCACTGACCTGGTACACTGCATCTAAACAGTGTTGATAAAAGTCAGCAATGATAATAACAGCACAAGTGGTGCTTTACTGTAAACTGCTCCTTTGGCAACACCAATATAATCCATTTGTGCATGATACTGATAAAGGGCCTGGAATAAAGGAAATCATGCATACTTTTTTTTTTTCTTTTCACGTTCTGACAAAAATCTTAACAACATTTCATACAAGTACGTCTGACATAAATATCGGTCACCCTATGTATAAAGTGGGATAGATATGGGTATAAATTAAATTTCCACAGTAACTGAGACCATTTCTAACCCATTTACAAATCATTTACAAACCTGTTTAGCAACCATCAACTCCTCCATTTATGTACTACTCTTCCACTCATGAACAATGGTATTAGTGACATGTCAGTATGACAGCACAATACTTACGCCGATTCAAACTGACATGACAGTACACAAATCAAACATAGCAGCAACACCATGTCAAAGAGGAATTCAAACACACAAAGTAAGCTCCTTTGCCATGCATTTTCTAATAGTAATTTGAGAGAAACACCTGTCTAAAGTTATTTTGACAGTTTACATGTGTAGTACTCTGTGTACTAGTACAATGCCAAAATACTGGCTAAATTCAACCTGCATACAGAAATCAAATTGACATTACTAAACTGACATTAAAGTCTTTCCCATGTCGCAACTGCAGAGTTCTTCCTTAGTTATGTAAATGGATGTTGGCACCTCCACTTACCATTCACAACTTCCAAGATGAGATTCTAGACAGAAATGTAAGACGTGCTGACAACGATGCTTGCATAGCGACCCACGCTAACATAACTATAGGTCTCAGTAATGTGAAATTCAACTTGTCTTTCATCACTTTAACATGTATGGCAGCATCAGCACAAATGTAATGCAATTCTACATGCCACTGATAAAGTACAGTGTGTAGATGAAGTGATGCATACCTGTATTATTCATCTTAGGACCCAAAGCTGAAACAAAGAGGTACAAATAGAGCAGTGGTCAGCCAGTGTATACAATGTGATGATGGCAGTTAAAAAATTAATTTTCAGACTGAATGACAGAACTTGTACTTAAATTTGAAAAAAAAGTTTTCAAACACGCACATGAATTGCCCTGCCCATTCATATAGTCCATATCATCAGCTCTGGAACTATGGTATTAACATATCACAAGGAATGCAGTATCAAAATGACATGACAGTACAGAAATCATACTCAGCAGCAATACAATGTAATGCAGAAATGTGAACGCACATGTAAGGCTCCTGTAGCATCATTGCCATACCAGCAACTGCAAAAAAATCATGTTTTGCATTTCATTGATGGCTTATAATTGTCAAATCATGACTTTGCATCCATTACCATGTACAATATCAGGAGCTGTTTATATTCAGGCCAGATTAAAAATATATATTTCCACATTAAAAATGTGACATTCACATCATTCATATGTAGTCACCATACATGTCTTCCTTACTCATGGGCAATACATTTTATGAAATATGTCAGTTAATATAGTGGCTACAGTCATATGTCCGCTGAATTTCTCAACTTAACTAAATGATGTTGACACCACCATTGGCAAGAACCAATGGCAAACATGGGTTCATTGGAAGTGCAAATGTAACTGGAAGGTTGACAGAAGCAGCTGTCATACTGACATACACAGCTATAATCATAGGTGTAACCATTGTGTTATTAATTTTCTCCTAATTTGCTTCCATGGTAATGACACCTGTAATACCAAGCGCATGCACTTCTTGCAGTGCAACCAAATTCTGCTGGCAATAAGCACATAGTTTTAACAGCATTACCTGCTGTTTCTGTACGATCATGTAATTCTGTTTATGAGGCAATTGCTTGTAGTATGATAAACCAGACCACACTGTGCCTACATAAGAAATAGACCTCACTGTCACTGCACTGACTGCCGCCCTATGTCACGGCACTCCATCTCCGAGAATGGAACATCTACACTGTTAAGAATACAGGTATCACAGTGTAATTTTAGAAACCGACATGCACACCATATGGTGATGTACAGATCACCATTATGTAGTCGCATGCCACACAAACAAATTACATAACTCTACATCTCCTAGGGAAATCAGGCACAGTCAAATAGTACTTACAAGTCCGCAGTTGCTACTCTGCTTTATCAGCTTGGCATCGCCTTCCTTTTGCCAAACATAGACACATGTCTTGCTATCACTTCACTCTTCTCTGGACACTCACACTGAGCAGTGCTCTTTGGTAGTGGTGGTACTGACATGGGTGCAGTTTCCAAAATCCCTCTTTTTGCCTTTACAACTTCTATTATCGGGTTATAAATCTAATCAAACTTTTGCTTCTGAAATATTGGTTTAGTGACCTATACTTACTTTGCCTTTGGGTACACCACTCTGTATCGAAGCTCTCCTTTAGTTGTCAATGTATGATTCGTGCTTTCATTCCAGCATAAGAGAAGTGCTAAAACTTGGGGCAGTACTTGCATAGCAATGCATAGAACACCTCAGTGTTTCCAATGTGGCAGAACTTAGTGATGTGCTTCAAATCTTTAAGAAAGGTTGGGTTTTTAACAATCCTCTGCAGTGCAGTGTGACATGCACCATCTTCTTCGAGCCACTTCTTGTTATCTCCTTCAATGTCTGGCATCTCATGAGCACAACAAGAGAATTTCTTTGCACCACTCCAGCTATGTTGATCTGTTACGTGGTAGAGTAATGGCAGCCATTTCTCCCCCAGTACAACTTCATCACCTTCACACATTTCAGCGCACTCCCACCGGTGGTTGGAAATACTGTGGCACCACTGCAATAATTCTTGTTTCCCTTCCCTTTTGCCAGCTTCTGTTATTTTTTTTGTCAAACATTTGAACATATGCCACACATCAAACTAGTGGACAACCACTGGGAATTCCTTATGTTTCGAGAATCTGATACCTCAATGTCTGTCTGTCTGTTACCACAAGGCTTACCGTAATACTCTTATCCTTCAAGTCATGCATATACTTTTTGAAAGCTTTCTTCTCCAGTGCCACCGAAGGTGTTCCTGGGGAACCTGCTGTAGTGCAAAATCAATGATGAACCCCGAATCGAGGTCTATCAGGGTATAGCAGCAGTATTTAACCAAATAACCTGGACTATCGTACCACCTGCCTCCAGCTAACCTTACTTCCTTCCCCATTGTATCTGCCAGTAGCTTATTTTGATGCTGTTTCCAGGTGTGCTGTAATACTGGGAACAAATACTCTCATTGAATGTCATAGAAGGTCATCTCACTGACAAATTCCACTCCAAGATATGCACAGAATCTGGCAATACGGCTGTACATGCTGCACTGAACATTCTACTACTCCATGTATCTGTTTATCAATCTGTCTCTCCAGAACTTTCATGCAATATGATAGTGAGATGCCTCTGTACTGTCCACAGTTGTGGATGTCCCCTTTGTTCTTGTACACTGGCATGAGCATGCGTATTCTCCAGTCTTCTGGGATGCGCCTTTCTCTTCACACTGCTATGAGTACCCTCAGGAGCTATTTCTCCTCTAACTCATCCAGCATCTTTATCATATCTGCTGTGATTTTATCTGAGCCTGTTGCTTTCCCTGACTTCATTTTGCTTAGTACTATTCTTACTTGTTGTAGGGTGGGCTCCTCTTCTTCTCTCATTGTAGGCTGTTTGTGAGACAGTGCAGCATCTGTGGGGTTTTCTTCATTCAGTAGCTGCTGGAAATACTCTTTCCATCTGCTTTTGTTGTCCTCTGGGCTGGTAAGCAGGTTGTTGCTGGCATCCCTTATGAAGGGTGTCTGACTATCATCTTTATCTTTTTGTCTTTGCCTTGCAACCTGATATAGTTTCTTTGGGCCCCTTACTGAGTCATTTTCCAAAAGTTGGTAGAGTGCCTCTGATCCCTATTCTTTGCTATTGCAACTTCTTTCTTAGCTTCTTTGTTAGCCAACCAGTGGCCCTTCCTAGCCTGGTCAGTCTTTTCTATCTCCCACTTTTTCCTGCGCTCCTTTCTTTCAATGACTTTCTGGACTTCTGCATTCCACCACCAGATTTCCTTATGTACCTTATTTCCATATCTGGCTTGGCCACATATCTGTTCTGTAGTCCTCTGTTCTGAGACACTGCCATTCTTCTTCAACTCCACCTATTTCCTCCTCTTCTTGTGGTGCTAGAGCCCTGAGTAATTCCTTGAACTGCTGTGTTTTCTCTTGAGTCAACTTCCAGGTCTTCAGCCTAGTCTCTGTTTTCCTTAGAGCCTTGTCTGACCACTGCTTGCAGCTGATTGTGGCAACCAGTAGTTTATGCTGTGGGTTGACTATTTCACTGGGTATGACTTTGCAATCATTGATTCTACCTCAGTGCCTTTTTCTTACTAGGAAGAAGAATACCTGAGTTTCATGTTGGCTCTTCTTGTATGTGATTTTGTGACTGTCTCTTTATGAACCATGTGCTGGCTACTATCAAGCCATTTGCCAGACAGAAGTCTAGAATGGCCTCTCCTTCTTTATTCCTGTTCCACACCCATGTGGACCCAGGCAATCCTCAAATCCTGTTCTGTCTGTCCCGATGTGTGCATTCAAGTCACCCATTATCAACACAAATTCATGTTGTCCTGCTTTATCTAGTAGGTCCTGCAACTACTGTCTGAATGCACTCTTTTCCTCACTATCATAACCTTGCTCTGGGGCATAGGCTGAGATTATGAATACTGCCCTATCATTACACCAGAGTCTGATTGCCATGAGTCTGTCACTAATTCTGATGATATCCCTCATTGCCTTCTGAAGCTTCTCACCCACCACAATTTCCTCACCATTTCTAGTCTGTTCTCCTCCTGAGTAGAAGACTCTGGATCCCAAGCCAAGTGGCTTTTCTGCACTGCCCTTCCATCTTGTTTCTTGGATACATAGGATGCCCAGCCTCCTCTGTATCATTATGTTATCCACTTCCAAACTGCATCCTGTCAGTGAACCTACATTAAATGTAGCAATTCACAGTTCATGTTTGACAGGTTGATTGCTTTTATGTCCAGCTTTTGCTCAACAAAGCTATCCCAGGTAACCCAGGTTAGGGAACTTACTGCCAGTAGTTAACTGACTCAGGGCTGCTGGGCTTTATGACGGCACACACTGGCCAATAGGGGCACATACACCCCACCCACCTTTAGCATGGATCACTGGCGTAAGTCAGAGTAGGCCGGGTCCTCAACCCACTTATCACCGGTAAGTACCCATGCCCATTTGGCAACATTAGTCAACATGACTGAATCACCCATAGCCACATTTTACACCATCGATTTGCTAGCCCTGCCACAGCATGCAGTCTGTGATCCATGTTCTCCTATCTTGAGAGTACTAAGCACCAAAGTAGATGCCCAAAGCTGTTGGTCTGTACAACTCTTCCCACTATAGGGCACCATGTAGAGTCTGTGCTGCTGCCCACAACTCCGTTCACTGGTGAATTTGAGATGGAAACACTCAGCATGTTTTCTGGAGGTGGGAGAAAACCCATAGAGACACAGGGAGAATGGGTCTATATCAAAACCGCAAAACCTCACATATGTGAATACGGAAATGTCGACACATATTAAGCAAACTGTGAAAACACAGAACGTCCTGAACCGCAAAATTCAAAATGTCGAATCGGCATAGTTGGCCATCCCCACCACCTGATACATACTACCTACCCAAACAAAATAAATAATCCACATACATACACTTAACAAAACCCTACTTCTAACCCTAAACTAAAGCTTACATATATTACTATGCATGCACTTAACCTTAACCTGCAACCTAATCCTAAGGTCCTTAACTATTGCACACTTACCTTAAGGAGCTATACCGGAGAAGGGCCAACTATGACGATTCGACATTTCAAATTTCACGCTTCAGGAAGTTTGGTGTTTTCATGGTTCGCTCAATATGTGTCGACATTTCCATATTCGCGCACTTGCGGCTTTGCGGTCGCAATAGGTAACCGGGAGAACATAGAGGAAAAAAAACATTTTCTCACATGTTTTTAAGGCAATGATTTTGATGTAAGTGACAACATCAACTTCAGAAAAAGAAATAAAAAAGGTTATTCATTGAGCAGACTATTTGCAGTTCAAAGTCACAAGCAGAATGCAGTAGAACTGAAAGCTGTGAGGAAGCAGGGTTAAAACATATTTTGCCTTTCTAGGGAAGCCAAACATTACTATGGTTGGCAATGGCCACAAACGTTATATCATTGGCTATGGAAAAAGATTACCTCGTTGTAGGTGCATTGTTTTGTGTAAATGTCATTGTTGGAAGTTAGCACTAGAGAGTAAGTAGGAATAAATGTAAAAACTAAAAATATCTATTTATTTCATGATTATCTGTTATTGGCACTCCTGCAATATGGTGCCCAGAGCTGCACTCCAAGCCCATGTTGATGCTTTGAATTTAAGCAGTTTGACTCGTACTATGGAAAGTACTATTGCTGTAAATATTAGTATGGTGAGTACTGTGGCAAAAACTATCAATATTTAAGTGAGTTCTTAGACCAAGATGATGATGAAGTATCGCAGGATGATAGGTAAGTGCAAAGCTAGCTGCTTTTGTGGGCCATTTTTAAGCCTAGAGAGTTTCCCATTTTGATCTTGAAACAACCTATCCCATTT
Organism: Protopterus annectens; assembly: GCF_019279795.1. Taxonomy (NCBI): domain Eukaryota; kingdom Metazoa; phylum Chordata; order Ceratodontiformes; family Protopteridae; genus Protopterus; species Protopterus annectens. Next base: position 820,792,073 of record NC_056750.1, read on the forward strand.
AGTTATAGATTGGTCTTACCCATCCCATGGTCATTAATTATATAGTACCCTAATAAGAATAACTGGGATCATACCATAGATAATTTGAGGGGGCACACACATGGAATAAAGCAATTAGGAGCTGCCTCTGCCCATTAGTGGTACAGAAGGCAGTCCTGGTGTAATTTTCTGTTTCCCACTCATGGATCTAAGTTGTGCTTGAATATGCACTGGGATGAACTTTGTTTTATGTGAATGGGAAGTCTGTTCCACAGCAGCAGTATCCTCTGTGAGATATACCTGTCCCTCCAAACTATTCATTTGATGTTGCTGAAGAGGTATAGAACTGTAGACCAAGTATATCTGATGCCATTTGACTTCCTGATGAGCAGAAAATCCATCAGTACTGAGTTGGAGGGTTTCTTATATGCCAGACAAAGGTCACCCCTTAGCAGTCTGTAGGATACCAAGTTTAGACACAGAGCTTTGAGTCTGTCCATGTAGGACATGTTGTTTAGGTCTTGTATCCTTTTTAGTAAGGTATCTCTGTGGGCATTCCAGTTGATGCATACGTCTGGACAGATTCATGCCAAAGGGAACATTACATTCAATGAGTGGCCTAATGAGGGCTGAGTAACTGCAGAAAATGACAGCCCTTGACCTTGAGAGTCACTTTGTTTGGAAGCTGTGCAATATAGAAGGACTTTTTTTTACAAAAATAGAAACATGTCAGTCAAAAGCTAAGTCATTGTCCATATAAGTTCCCAAATCCCAAACAATCGGGTTAACTCTTAGGGACATATTCTCAATGTGGAAGTTTCCTGAGGTCGATGACTTCCAAAAGGTTACAATAATGCATTTTTGTCATTAAGTTTCAGTGCATGATTTTGGCACCAGTTATCTATTTAGGACAAACCTTCCTACATGATGACTAAGTCATTTGGTTATTCGACAACTGCTCTTAGCTTGCAGTATTCTGCAAACTTAGTCAGCCAGAGCCCTTTGGTGTTGGCTTAATATACCAAACAAGAGAGGTCTCAGCACAGAACCCTGAGAGACTTCAATGGTAGCTTGTCTGTTTGTGGAAGTAGCTCTCCTATTTTGATTATCTCTGTCCTATCTTTGAGCCAATTGGCAATCCAGCAGGTAACATGAGGGCTCATTCCCATTCTATTTAGCTTTTCTACTTTGCCTTTGTGGGAAATTGTGTCAAAAGCTTTGGCCAGGTCAAGGTATGTGGCATGTACCATTTTTGCCTTCATCCATCGTTTTTGTCACCTTTTCAAAAAAATCCACGAGGCTGAGTAAGCATGACCTGCCTTTGACAAATCCAAACTGAAATGGGTCCAATGCTTAGTGGTTTTCTATGTCCTGATTGATTGACTCCACATTATGTCTTTCATGGTTTTGCATATGAGTCTAGCCATATTTATAACTGTGTAATTGCCTGGATCTGTGGAAGGTCATCTCTTATGTAGGAGAGTGACTGTAGCTATTCTCCATTCACTTGGTAAAAAACCTATATAGAGGCTAAAATTGAACAGTTTTGTTTGGGGTATGTCTGAATTGTGCTTCATGCTATTTAAGAAGCATTCAGGGATACTGTCAGGATCCGTTTACACAGGATTTATAGCTTTCAGTAACAATTTTAAGAGCTGGTCTTCTGTGAAGCTGGAGGCAAGCCAGTTTCAGGTGTATCTTGAGGGATAGACAGAGGAGAGTGGGGTAAAATTAGAGCTAAATGTATTGGCCAATAGGTTTGTTTTATCTTCAGCCTCAGTGTAGGTAACATCGTTCACAATTAGCTCCGTGCATTGCTGTGTTTTGCTTTTGAGATTATGAGCACAAGTAAAAAATGACTTGCAATTCTCTGTGGCTTGAGTGGTTATTTTAGCCGCAAACTTGGCTTCCGTGGATTTTATTAAGCTCTTCAGTTGTTTGTTTATTTCAGTGATAAAAGCTCTAACATTCTGGGAATTAGACTTCTTACTTTTGGCCAAAATTATTTTCCTTTTATTATAAAGCTTGCTCATGTTTTGGTTCCACTGTGTGTTTTTTCCTGGGGTTTGCCCTGTACTTCTTAATAAGTTACACATATAAGATGTTGGTGATATCAGCAGAATGTATTCTTTCTCTGATTACCTGCTTACTCTGTTTTAGGATCACAGGAGAGGCAGATGTTATCACAACACTCATGATGTATATCACAAATACAAACCCTGTGTAGGGTACCAGCACATTGCAAGATGTACACGAGCATACTGACTCCCACGTGGCATGTATACTTATTCCAAAGAAACAGGGCCATCATCTGTCCTGACACATGTTTCTGGCACATGGGACAAAACTGCACCAACAAGTGAAAAAGTTGCAGAGACAGGGAGGATGTTCTAAATCCACTCAGCTGAGAACCAGCCTAGAGAACCAAGCACTGTGAGGCAACAGTGCCAACAGCCATTATGTCACCCTCATAGAGAACAGATGGCCATCTTGTAAGTATAATACACACACACACACACACACACACACACACATATATATATATATATATATATATATATATATATGGATCTAGGACCTGTGATCGAAAGATCAAACGTCCGAATCCATAACCACCAAACACACTTTAATGAAAGCACTTTCATCAAAAAAGCGCTTTCGTTAAAGCATGTTAATAAAAAAAAAAACACTACATTTACGTTTCTGCAGGGGCTTTGCCCTGCACCATGTGGGCTGTGCCCCCCAAACCACCCTACTTTAATATTCTCCCTCTGAGACCATACTACAGTGGGAAAAAGGGAATTTTCCCTTATCCGCACCGTAGTACGGTCTCTACAACAGGCATACTTACGCAAAAGTGCTTCTTTGGTGAAAAGCACTTTCGCATAAGTATGCTTGCCCTAAATGGATTCGTATATTTGATCTTTCGATCAAACTTCCTAGATCCATATACATATATATATATATATATATATGTGTTTGTGTGTGTGTATATATATATATATATATATATATATATATATATATATATATATACATACATATCTATATATCAAAATGAAAAATCCCGACCTGGAAGGTAAACGTTGACAGCAACTGATGTAAAAAGTCTTTTACTGCAAAATAGAACCAGAAGTAAGTGCTTTCACGGTCAAACAAACCACTTCATCAGTCATAGTTACAATAAAAAGCAGAGCATCCTTATATACATACTCCCCAACAGCCAATTAAGCAATAAAATTCCCTCCAAAAACACAATTAATAATTCAATTGGTAAAAAGCAAGTTAAAGCAACAGCTACTTACATGCAACATAAAGATCCACACAGATATATGGCTATACATTGTTTAACCTTCTCATTTAAGTTTCTTCATCCTTAAAGCTGATTTAATAGTGACTGAATCATTAAGCCCCATATATCTATGTGCCCCAAGTCTCAGGATACACTCTAGTTCAATGTTTTCAGTATTATGACTAATGGGTCCCAGTCTGCCATTGTCATGTATAACAGACAAAACTTGAAATAAAAAAATGTGTTCCCTTCCTAACTGTAGAGTGTGATTTGCAAATGCACTGAAAAATTCACCTCTCCTAGTGCAATACTCATGGTCCCGAATCCTGTCTCTTAATCTCCTATTAGTCTTACCAACGTAAAAATTAAAACATTTGACACAATGTGCAACATAAACCAAATAGCCGTGTTGCAATTAGCTGACGGATGTAACTCCCAAAGTTTTCCAGTGACAGGATGCTTAAAAAATCTTGATTCAGCCACACATGAACAGTATGGACAAGATCTACATTTCAGTGTCCCTCCCAAAGGTGTAGATGATGTTCGTGCAAGCTTAGGATAACACAGCATTTGTCTCAGATTTTTCTTATTCTTATAGACAAACTTGGGGGAAAGGCCTACTACCTTACCTGTTTCTTGATCTACTAACAACACTGACCAATTCTTGTTTATTATATGTTTCACCAAATCAATATCTTTTGTAAAAGAAAGAACTAAAGGAAGATGAGATGGCATCTGGGATGAGCAACTGTTCGATGGAATCGAATGTTCAGAATAATAGGGTCTCCCTCTTCCAGGACATTCTCTACGAACTTTCATAAATGCTTGATCACCCTCAACTGTTGAGTAACACCTGTGTATAAAGGCATCTTTAAGGTAGTCCAACTCACATGAAAAACTCACTACATCACCTGACAGGTGAGACACCCTCATGCCCTGTCCTACTACAACATTAGAAAAAACATGATGTGGGTGCATGCACTCTCTATGTAAGAAGGCAGGTGTATAACAATCCTTTCTGTGCACCTTAGTTCTTATAATATTGTTCTCCATAGAAACCATTACCTCTAAAAAAATAACACTATCTGTGGACATATTAAGAGTAAATCGCAAGACGGGACTACTATTGTTGAACTTTTTATGTTGGCAGTTTTAACCTCATCACTTTTCCTAAAAAAGGCACTATAGGGAAGGCAAGATCCTTTGCCAGAATCTTGAAGCCCAGGTGAGATAGATACAGGCCATCTATGGCAAAGCATCATGGTCTGTCGATCATATTTTCCTAGGCTGTCAGGTACTGGATCCCCATGGAATGACATCAAAATCTAAGCCAATTGTTAAAGTCAATCAGCCATTTTCTGTTTGTATTCAGGCATAATTTTGGGTGACTGTAGAATGCTGCTTAAGGCTAGAGACATACCTACCTGGGACACTTATTCAGCGAGTTCAGTGTCTTTCTTCATATAGTCCAGGGAGGTACGTCTCAAGTCATTCACACCAACATGGACTATGACAGAGTCATAACAGTACCTGTTGTTGAGAGACTTGCATGCATGTGTGATATGGTGGATTCTGGCCCCTGAAAGACAACTAACCGTGACTTTCTCCTTATCCAGCCTGGTGAAAGGCACATTTGTGTGTCTCACAATGGAGTCACCTAGCACTAATATGTTGGGTTTATGGTTAAGCCTTATTGGTTGTGAGTTACACGTGTGTGAAATATGTATGGTATGTGGTGTGGAGGGCTATGGAGATCGTGTGTGTTTTTGCTTTCGAGGTTTTTGCCTCGGAGGTCTCCTTTGTTTGGGTATGTTTTTGTTGAGGATCTCCACATATGTGGGTGTGTGTTGTGTAGGTGTGGGGTGGTGTTTGAAGTGTAGTGATTGTGTTGACAACCTTCTCAGTGCCAGATATACTGGCTTGAGAGGGAGAGAGCTTGGACTCTAGGTTCCTAATGTAATTGCATCTCTCGCAAATTGTGTTCCTAGGTGGTAGTAGTAGGTGGTTGTCTGTACATGAGGCGGTTGCTACACTGTTTCAGGATGCCCATATCAACCAGGCTGCCAAGAGAAACTGTAGGAAATTGTCCATCTGTGTTTGTCAAAATCTAAGGGAGAAAGGCCAGGGAGAGCTAAAGGGTAGGCCTAAAGCCCAAGTGCTTAAACCAAAACTAAGAGGATTAGAATAACACTTACAATTTAAACAGGCTATAAACAAGCAGTAACAAATGCAATAGAAAAGATGCAATGGAACACTTTAAATAACAAGCTGCAGCAAGTAGCAGAAAAAGCAAGATGAAGTAATGGAGCAGGAGGAGGAAACACAAATACAGTAAAAGAAGCTGAATAAAGTGTTTTTTTTTTTTTTTTTAGTAAAGTGGAAAGGGAGAGAGGAGGAACAGAAGAAAAGTCAAGGTTAAGAAACTAAGGGGTTTATCGAGAGAGAGAGAGAGAGAGAGAGAGAGAGCAAGAAAGTGAGCTATGGTTCCCCTACAATTTTTCAAATGTGCATTTCATAATTTGTAGGGTAGTTCATTTTACTAAATGTAAAAATTACCGAATATTCGAAGTGGTGACCATCTGTGTTGCCAAAAGAGGTAAGTGGGTTGCATTAGGGGTGGGAATGTCTGTGTGAAGGACAGAATTAGGGCTAGGTTAGGAGATAGCTTTAGTGGTGTGTGTGTGTGTGTGTGTGTGTGTGTGTGTGTGTGTGTGTGTGTGTGTGTGTGTGTGTGTGTGTGCGTGTGTGCGTGTGTGCGTGTGTGCGTGTGTGTGTGTGTCCCAACTACCTTGTGTAGTAGTAGTTTTATGGAAAAAGTTTTTCTAAAGTAATATGTAGGGTTAGGGGTAGGGGCAGGGCTACTGTTGAGGTTAAAGTTAGCAAGCTTAAAGCCCCCCATCACAATGTTAATAATAATGTCTGCCAAAACTAACTCTGCCAGTAACCATACAGCTTACTTAAAAAAATAAATAAACTTTCTTTAATAAAACTATTCTTCTGACAAATTAGACTGTAGTGTGAAAGGAAGGTTTTGGTTTAAAAATTGCAAAAGGAAAATGTTTTGCCCATTTGGTGTTTTGGGTTTTTGATTTTATGTAGCAAGAACAGAGCAACCTGTTAAAAACAAAAATATAACAAAAAAAATAAATAACTGGTAGGCAGCGAAAGTGCAAACTTCAAAACTTTAATAAAAACAACAAAACAACAAGATGAGCACTTTCATACCAAACTAGGTACTTCTTCAGATCTATTATAAGAGACATTGCAAACTGCCTTCTATACATCAGTGCTTGAGGTCATGTGACCTCGATAAGGGTTTAACTGGTATGAAATCATTTAACCATTCCCATTAGTAGCTTGCATGATAGTCATCCACCACTCTCCTTAATTTTATAACGTCTGTTAACCAATATTGAAACACTTGAAAGCTTAGTCTCAGTACTTTTCTTAGATTTACCCAGAGCCTTTCACATGATATCCCACCAGAAGTTGCTTCACAAACTGGCTTTCTAGGAATACATGCAACTTCACTATCTTGGTTCTCGTGCTAACTCTCAAATCAGCATCAGGCAGTAAAACAGCTAAACAACATCATCTCTTTCCTTCCTGCTGCAGTGCATGTCCCACAAAGATCCATTTTAGATCCTGCTGCTCAATATATTCATTAATTATCTCTACTTAGCTACTAACAATCCTCTCTCATCAAGTACGCTAGTGATTCAACAATCATTTGCTCCGCAAAAAGCGTACAGAAATTAAAACAACCTACTCGAGTCCTTCTCCACTATTGAGGCCTGACTGCTTAATGCAATAACAAAAAAAAAAAAAAAGATCCTATTCACCCCACAACATTTGACTGACTACAAAGATAACTTCCAAATTACTTTCTCCAACAACACCAACTTAGAACTGGTAAGTCAAACTAAACTTCTTGAAGTAACTATTGATGAAAGTTTAAAATTAGATCATCACAGAAGCAGCAAAGAACACCCAGTACAAACTGGGTAGACCATATAGTGTCAGATAATACCTCATAAATAGTAACAGAAAAAATATTTTTCAATCCTTCCTCATTCCAACACCGCTTTATGGTGCTCATATTTTGATTAACATACAATGTTCTCAGCTCTCACTCTTGGAGGTTTTCTTTTCATTGGAGACTCAATAGTGAGACATACAGATGTCCCACTCCCCAGGTTGGACAAGGAGAAAGTCACAATCAGCAGCTTGTCCAGTGCCAGGATTCACCAAATCATGCATGCACTCAGGTATCTCAGCAGCAACTACTGTTATGACTCTGTCATAGTTAATGTTGGTGTGAATGATCTAAGATGTATCTTGCTGGACTATATGAAGAGAGACATGATCAAGCACTCTGAGTATGTGTCCCAGGCAGGTATGTCCCTAGCCTTGAGCAGCATAGTACCCTCACCTAGAATGATGCCACAGTATAAACAAAAAAAGGTTGATTTTAATAATTGGCTTAGATTTTGGTCTCATTCCAAAGGGAACCAGCTCCTCTCTGCCTGGGAAGCCATGGTCAGCAAACCTCGTTGCTTTGCTAGAGACTGTTTGCAACTGGCACCCCTAGGCATTCAGATGCTGGCAAAGGCTCTTGCCTCCCTCATAGTGTCTTTTTTAGGTAAGATCTCGAAAACAACATTACTGACGTGAACTTAGCCAGTTAGAACAAAATAAGGTTCATTCTGCTAAATGCTAGGAGCTTAAATCAAAAACTGCACAATCTGGAAACACTTCTATCACTAGAAGATGTAGATGTCTGTGCAGTCACAGAAACCTGGTTTAAGGCCTCAGAGAGTACCCCATTCCTGCAAGATTACAATGCCTTCCACACCTTTAGACAGCAAAATTAACGTGTGAAAACCAAAGGAGGTGGTGTTTCAATCTTTATTAAAGATAAATTCACTTCCCGTCTAGATAGACTGGACAACTCCATGGAGTTACTCCAGTTGCAGGTTATGGTAAATAAGACTCCCATTCTAGTCCTAGCCAGTTGCAGATTCCCCTCTATGGTTCACAATCCAAATTTTACCAAACACACTGGTTATGGGGGATTTCAGTTATCCCACCATCAGCAGGGAAACCTACTCTAGCCCTAACTCACTAGCACAAAAGTTCCTTGACTTTGCGAATTCAAATGCCCTTGAGCAAATTGTCCATTCCCTGACAAGAGGAACAAACATTCTAGATCTGGTCCTCACCAACATGTCAAATAAGTGCACTGCTTCAGCTGTTGAACCCTCATTAGTTAAAATTGACCACAAATCAGTCACCTTAGAACTGACACTAACACCAGAACTCACAAAGGGTGAAATCAGACTAAAAAGCTTCGCTAAGGCAAAGTATAGCCTCCTAGGTGAAGGTATAAATGCATTCTAAGCCCCAACCCAAGCTGAAAGTGGTAACTATGCCAAAGCTTACACTAATGCCCTGTACAGTCACTTGCATACGTGTATAAATTAGGCTGTACCAGACAGAATCAAAGCCAGAGCCCCAAATAAAATCAAGCTGCCATGGTGGACTTCCAGCATCAACAAACTACAATAAATGTAAAACGTTGCTGTTCAAGAAAACATACAAGGACTCAACAATGGAAAATCACCCTCATCATCTTTAACAGGCAAATAAGACAACTTGTCATATCCTCCAAGAGATCTTTTCAAAGAAACCTAGCAAGTACTGTCAGGGATAACCATTAGGTCTTTTACAGCTATGTACATAACCTAAAGGGTATGACCCAAGCATGTGCAGAACTGGTGGTCAACGGTATCACATACACTGACCCCACAGAGATAGCGAACCTGCTAGTAGATAGGGCTGGTGAAACGGCTTGTTTGGGACCACATGACATGCCAGGCTGTCTTCAAAACAGGCTAAAACATGAACTAGCATCACACTAAGTACCCTTTTCAATCATAGCTTAAACACAGGCTTTGTTCCTGTGAAATGGAGAACAGCTACAGTTATTCCCCTCCACAAAGGTGGCCTAGCAACAGACCCAAGGAATTACAGGCCCATAAGGCTGACCAGCCTCATCTGTAAGGCCATGGAATATATTATTATGGACCTCATAAATAAAGACATAGAGTTTGACCTCCAAACCCTGGATCCTACCAAATTTGGCTTCATGAATGGCAGATCCTGCCTGTTAAACCTGGTGGATTTCTTTGAAAGGTGTGACCAGGGCCATTGATGTGGACAAATCTCTGCACACAACATACCTCGACTTGGCAAAGGTGTTCAGCACAATCCCACATTCAGGCATTGCCAATGAACTTAGCAAATTGAATGTAAACCCCTTCATTGTAAGATGGGTTGCCAACTGGCTCTCAAACCAGACACACACTATGAGTGGATGACTCCACATCAACCAGCACACCTGCTACCAACAGGGTGCCACAGAGGTCAGTGCTGGGCCCCCTATTGTTTGGTATATACTTCTCAGAAGTTCACATCAAAGTTAAATGGTTGAAGCTGGCGAAGTAAGATGACTGCAAAGTAGGTGCAACCATTGAATCCCCAAATGATGCCTGTATACTGCAGGAGGGGCTCACACAGACTAACGACTGGTGTATTAGTCATGGTTTCAAACTGAATGCAGAGAAATGCATCATCATTCCCTTCATCACAATGTCCCTACACACTATCAAATCAATAACAATACCCTCAGTACCCATGAAGTAGTAAGGGACCTGGGATCACAGGTTGACCGCGACCTTATCTTTGACCACCATAAGTCTACCATTGTAAGGAAAGCTTTCCATGTAGTTCACTTGATTAGTAAATGCATCGCAATGAGAGCTAAAGAAGTTATAAGCCCCCTATTCTAGGTAATTATCCTGCTCATTATCGAGTATGACACCCCAATTGGTAAGTACCATACTATGCACCTGCAGCAATTATAGAAACCTCAGAGGATTCTAACAAAGAAGACCAAGGGTCTGCAGGATGTGCCTTACACAGACCAACTACCCTGTCACTATACTTTATATTGTATAGACTTCTTAAGGAAGACTTATGCCTGGACTACAGAGCATCCCAAGACACTAACCTAATCAACTTACTGCATATCCATAAATCAAATGGGTCTAGGGCTACCCATTCCAGAGACTTAAATATGGCCTGTGACTTAAATAGGACAAGCTGGAGAGACAGATTTATCTCCCAGTGACTGCCATGTCTTTGTAACAGGCTACCTCATGTGAAACAGAGCACGTCTATAACAGTGTTCAAGGGGAACCTGGACAAGTGGGTGGTGCACTGTATATTCTTATTGGGGATAGTGCCCACAACCCTCCTGGACATGGGCAGTCATCACTAAATGCAATCTTGGGTATTGACTAGTACTTCTATAGTATTACATTGGGTTGAAACAGCTAGGTTTAAAGTGATCTCCAGTCGATAGCTTAGAAATCTTCTATAATCCTATGATCCTATAATAAGGTGATAAAATATGCCTCCAATTATCATTATAGCACACATCAGTGACTGTCATCCAAAAACTTCACTGGTTTGAGTTAAGGCGTTACCTTACATTTTTCCAGCTATATATATTTCATATCATCATTCTCTTTCGGCTTTTCCCGTTAGGGGTCGCCACAGCGGATCATCTCTTTCCATTTCTTCCTATCCTCTGCATCTTGCTCTGTCACACCAACCGCCTGCATGTCCTCTCTCACCACGTCCATAAACCTTATCTTAGGCCTTCCTCTATTCCTCTTACCTGGCAGCTCCATCCTTAGCATCTTTTTCCCAATATACCCATCATCCCTCCTCAGCACATGTCCAAACCAACGCAATCTCGTCTCTCTTGCTTTGTCTCCAAACTGTCCAACATGAGCTGACCCTCTAATATACCGATTCCTAATCCTATCCATCCTAGTCACACCGATTGCAAATCTTAACATCTTTAACTCTGCCACATCCAGCTCTGACTCCTGCCTTTTTGTCAATGCCACTGTCTCCAACCCATATAACATAGCTGGTCTCACTACACTCTTGTAGACCTTCCCTTTCACTCTTACGGATACCCGTCTGTCACAAATCACTCCTGACACTCTTCTCCACCCATTCCACCCTGCCTGTACTCTCTTCTTCACCTCTCTTCCACATTCACCATTACTCTGAACTGTTGATCCCAAGTACTTAAACTCGTCCACCTTTACCAACTCTACTCCCTGCATCCTCACCATTCCTCTACCCTCCCTCTCATTTACACACATATATTCTGTCTTAGCCCTGCTGACCCTCATTCCTCTGCTCTCTAGAGCATATCTCCACCTCTCCAGAGTCTCCTCAACCTGATTCCTACTCTCACTACAGATCACAATGTCATCTGCAAACATCATAGTCCACGGGGCCTCCTGTCTGATCTCATCTGTCAACCTGTCCATCACCACTGCAAATAAGAAAGGACTCAGAGCTGATCCTTGATGTAATCCCACCTCCACCTTAAACGGATCCGTCACTCCCACTGCAGTCCTCACCACTGTCACACTACCCTCGTACATATCCTGTACCACTCTTACGTACTTCTCTGCCACTCCCGACTTCCTCATACAATACCACAACTCTTCTCTAGGCACCCTGTCATATGCTTTCTCCAAGTCTACAAAGACGCTAAATGCTCTAGTCTGAAAAGCTAACAACTCAGCTGGCGACTTTTTTGTACTCCTCTTTTCTGGCTAAAATATGAAACTGCCTCCATCTTACTCTAAGAAATACAGTAACCACCAGCCCCTTTATAGATACCTATATGCACAATTCCCTGATGATAATTGAGCTGCCCCATACTTTTGCCTTTCTCTCCTAGAACTATACCTCTCACTTAAGGACTAAAATCTCCTTCTTTCTCCTCTACCTCTTTATCTTTTACAATTTATCTAACCTAAAACTTTCACTCTCCCTTACTAATCATCTGTTCCTGCTTCGCTCCCTTCATCTACCCATCAACACAGTAGAGCGTTTTTCCAAGTTAATTTCCAAATATGCTGCCATTAATTGATGATACTTTGTTTATGCAATCATAATATACCACTAACATTTTTGTATGGTTAACATTTGCATACCTCTCTCTACAATGTTCTTATGTAATATTGTATTTTTGAATGTTTGTTGAATACTTGCATACTTCTGACAACTAGGTTCTGTATGAAATATTGCAATTTCTTTGTTTACAGAGTTTTTTTCTCCCCATCTTTACAGTGACAAGGGGTAGCTTTCTGCCCATTCAGAGTATCTCAGAAAACAAATGCAATAAAAAAATACATGCATAAAGATATATAGATCAACATTAATACAGGCTATGCTATGGTCAAGCACATTATTTAACAAACATACCACTTCAGTGAATTTTCTTAAAACCTAACAGTGAAATGTGGTAGAGCAAACCATTCATAGCCCCAAGTAAGAAGTTTTACCTTTTGCACTGTAACCTTTGTGAAAATTTAAATTTCTTTAAAAAACTCCTTCAATGATTTAATGACTAGGATTCACTGGACACCATGTGTATGCTCAACATATAAACATATATGTGTGTATATGGGTCCATATGACTTGGTCGACTGTTCATTTGGCCGACTGTTTATTTGGTTGACAGTTCATTTGATCGACAAGCATTTGCCCCCTACCCCAATGTTGTGCGACCCTGGAGTTGATATATATAGTTAGGGGGGGTGTGGGGGGCACAGCCCCCACATTGGGGGGTGGGGGGTGAAGCCCCCCACCTAAAATGCTTGTCGATCAAATGAACTGTCGACCAAATAAACAGTCGACCAAATGAACAGTCGACCAAGTCATATGGACCCGTGTATATATATGTCCACTATTTAAATATGTATAGAATATGGAATATGTGGGAGTTTGGAGTGAGACACATGAAAAATCTGGTACCATGTGACATGCGGCAATACAACATGCCATGACATCAAGCATTTCAAACTTAGTGTCAGACACACTGTAGTAAGAAAAAGCTGTCTTGGAAGACTGTTCTTTATTCTGGATCTCTTCAGTTGCTAAGCTCAGATAAGAAACTCTTGTGGTTTTATTATCTCTCTCTGCCTTTGTCTGTCAGTGCTTGAATAGAGTATTCTTCTGGTTTGCTTGTTTGTTTATCTGACGAAAATTGTATGTACTTGGGGTATTACTTTAACTGCAGTATAAGATTTATACTGTTGATTTTAAACAAATTCTTGGTTTCTAGGGATTCTTAATCATTGGTGAATGTTTAACTGAGTTTCTGTACTAACATTGTTTTAGTATTTTATGTTTCTAGAGCTGCAAGTTAATTGTCTGTTATTTCCATGGACTAAAACCTTCATTTGAAAATGTTGACAGTAGAATTTGCTGGTTTTGCAGCTCTTTGGTGTCATGATTATTTGAGGTTTTTGAGTAGGCTTATAGTATTTTAAATTTTGTTTTCATTTAAATCACAATATCGGTGCCATTTTATTTGTTAAACATTTCTGACAAGATATTTTTGTAAATTTGTACTTTATTCTTTGTCTAACACTCTTTTATGCTGTTTTTAATCATTTGGGGGTGAAACTAGTTTTTATTTATTAAAACTGGGAGACTTTTGTAGCATGTATTTTGTGCTTTTAGCTGTACTACTGAAACTATGGTCGTTTTATTCAGTGCAATATTTAGAATAGTGTCTTTACATAAATAGACGTAAGATTGCTGTTTAGGAGAATTGTGGGGGGGGGGGTCCATTTTTTACTGAGCTGAACTTGCAATTGGTATTTGGTATTGATCTAGCTAATTTATTTGACCCTGGCTGATGGGCTCAGATATGGTGCCCCCCAGCCATTTACCACATGTGCAACTGAAAAACATAGAAATAAATCAAGAAACATACTTCAGCCTATGGCTTGTGACTGTACAGCAGCCTTCAGCAGGATATGGGACCACTCTCATTTTTTTGCCTCTGTGGTTTAAGTACCACAACTCTGCATGATGCAAGAGCCAGATGTGTCCTCTGGGGCTATACAACTGTCTGGATCAGGGATGGGAGAACCAAGCTCTTTAGGAGCAAGTGAAGTCTCTGACTGTGTTTCCACCTGAGATGGCTGCTATGGCTAGATCCATTGTTCAGGTAGTTGATTACAGGGTGGAAAACCAGGATATGAGTAATACCAGCATTCCCACCCACATTCAATCACCCAAGGATCTTTATTTTGAAAGGGATCCAGAATCTAAGGTTTTGGAAGTGACAGAGTCTAATCAGTTAGTTTCCTCTAAGGATAAACAGGTTTAAAAACTCAAACAGCTGTTTTCTTTTTCCCAAACACTATATTTAGGGATGTATTCAATTTGGAGCAATCACTGGCTGCTCCCAAGATCAGCAGGGTTTATTATCTTTTTGAGGGTGAAACCACAGATGTGGTAACCTTACCTCCACCGATCCCATTGTTGGAGAATATTTTTAAGAAACCTTGCAATTATACTCTGCTGAATGAGTCTCTGCCTAAAAAAGATTTTTCAGAGTGTACTCAATACCTGGCCTCTAAGCCCCCTTGTCTGTGGACCCTGCTTCTGTGTCCCCAGTGACCTCTTCTAATAAAAAGACTGCCATCCAAATTCATTAAAGCCTACATGGTCCATTTACTCCATATGTGCATTGAGGTGAGATGCACACATGGTAGTGCACCTTTTTTGGATTTAGTAAGTTGCGTGCACCACACAAGATAAACACTGTGTCATGCTAGCTACAGCATAAGCAGCTTAACTGTATGGTAATCAATGACTCCAACCAGGAGAAGCTATTCAACAAGCTATAAAGCAACCATATAGACTCAGTGCTGGTTTTCCCTGTGAATTCCAAAACCTATCGGAATACAGTCATGGAAAAGAGTCTAAGCAGAAACAATGTTAGGGGCTGCTGTTGCTTTAATTCATGGGTATGTGCAACAGGCTGAAGTCTATGCTGCTGCTGCTAATAGGCCAAGGACAAGGAGGAGAAGAGTTTTCAGACCCCATTTAACTTATCACAATTTATGAGGTGGAAATTGTAGAGTGCTACAGGGTGAAGAGAGACACACTACAGGAACTCTGCAACCTTTGTCGTCCTCATCTCAGATCCAGGGCAAACTGAAGGGAACCCATCTCAGTGGAGCCAAAGGTATGTGTAGCAATTAGAATCTTAGCTACAGGTACCTTTCAGAGACCAACAGAGGACATGCTGTGGGTGTCACAGGCATCAGCATGCAGGAGCCTACATCAATTCCTGAATGCTATGCTTCAACATGCCAGTGACCACATATATTTTCCCCATACTCCTAAGGATAGGGCCACAAATATGCATGAGGTCTACCCTGTAGCACACTACTCTGAAGTACTGGTTGCCATAGATGCACACATATAGAAATTAAGGCACCATCCAGGGAACAGAGTAGGCTCTACATGAATAGAAATCATTTCCACTATATTAACTGCCACGTCATGTGTAATGCCAAGGGAATCATCTTGAATGTGTATGCTGGCAATGCTGCCATTTACCACAACTCACATATCTGGCACACCTCCTAAATGTATCAGATGTTCGCTAGGGAGGATATCCCACATGGTCATTTACTGGGGGATGCAGATTATGCACTAGAACCATGGCTGATGACAGCCATCAGAAATGCACACACACCTGCTGAAGAACTTCATAATGAGGCACATGCTCAAACCAGAAATATCACAGAGGATGTGTTTGGGCTGTTGAAGTCATGGTTCTGATGCCTAGATAAATCTGGGGGAGCTCTGAATTACAATCCATGGACATGTACTGAAATATTCACAGCATGTGCCATGTTACACATCATCTTGAGAAAAAAACTTCAGCAGAATCAGCAAGGGGAAGGAGAGCACATCTCACTACCAATGCCAAGGTCATCACAACCACACATGGATGAGGAGTCAGAGGGAGAACCACTAGCTGATGTGGGTGTAGGCATACGTAAGCATGCTCAATGTGCTCTTGCATTGGCTAAGAGGCAATGTATAACACATTGAATCACCACTTAAGGGCCTAAAACCTTCCTCCTATGCACATACATATACTAACATTGATGTCAGGCAACTCTCACAACCTTTACCTCCCCATATATTGGCTGTGTACTGCTTGCATCAGACAGAGTCAGTCCTGAGCAAAAACTGTTGCAACTGCAGAATTTACAAGGTAAGTATTGAACCTGGAGTGTATTGTGTAATAATATGAATTAGTAGCGTATCCTTCTATTTCATTACTTGATAGCGTAAGCAAGTAAAAAGTGGAGATTTGTACAGAAATAACCTTAACATATGACAGCAGATAGTTATTTGATTTATATGTGTCCATTACTAAGTAGTAGGCCTCAAGCATCAGAGATTCCCACAGCCATACCTTTCAAAAGTATTGATGATCACTGCATGCTCTCATTTTAGCCCCAAATGTTCGTAATGGAAAATCATTAAAGGCAGACGACAGAAAGTAATGATGCACATTACAGGTTCAGATGTCACAACCCTCACACGATCATTAACAATAAACTTGGGAAATGTTGATGCTATCAAATGGCTAATTTTCTAAGGACAATTTAAGTCAAAGGTACAATTACCAGTTCAACATCTAAAATGCAGATATTCTAAGCACTAAGTCAGCTATTCACCCTGAGCATCAGACACAAAGTTTATGTATCCCTGAATCCAAAAAATATAAAACAGGGGTATGGCACAGTTATCATCACTTGCACAGGGTGTTGTGGGGGGGGAGGGCAAGAAACCTGGGCTGACACAAAAGGTCAATGAGTGTGCGTGAGTAAGAAAGAGAAGCAGAGAGACATCTGGATAAACCAACAAATGACCAGTGAGACAAAATGAGTTTAAAGCTACATGGTAGAACCATGTAACTGGTGTGTGTGTGTGTGTGTGTGTGTGTGTGTGTGTGTGTGTGTGTGTGTGTGTGTGTGTGTGTGTGTGTGTGTGTGTGTGTGTGTATATGTGTGTGTAAGGGTCTTCCAGGTGAAATTGGTGTATGAGTGTCTGCATGAACACAACCAAGTACTGCACTAGTGCTACATCTTGGTATGTCGGACAGGTGTGAGCTGTGCATGGTAGAGGGGGCAGTTCATCGTTCTCACCCCCAACCACAAGAACTGGCTCTGCCTGGAGTAGCACTGGCATATACATGCCCATGATCAGAGGCGCTGCTGCTACCTGAACATGACTGATGTCTGCTGGACAAACTCCCTTCATGAGGATGCCCAGGACCATGACCCAATGGCCTGACATGTCTGGGTGTGGACAGCTCACCCACTGATGGAGCAGTGGAATTACTGCCCCTATGGGAGCATGATTCTGGCACATCTACATTGGCTAACAGCAGATGATGTAGCTGACTTACACCCATGAGGATGCCATTCCCCTCCCAGCAGATGCTCCATCACAGACACCTCTCATGCCACTGTGTCATTCTTCCAATCCATTGAATTGGCAACATGGTGAAGGTAGTCCCACATGCTATCCTGTGCCATATCTACAATCCTAAGCATTTCTCTGGAGCACCAATGGGAAAGTGTCTGTGCCTCCATGACAGACCTGAACATACAGTGAGAGGCATGGGAAGAGACACCTGGATAAGGTGAAGGAGGGACAGCAGACCTCCACAGAGCACCCTTAACCCTCCTGCATGGCACCTCATCCACACTTTGGCTACTGTTAGAGTCGGCAGGCACTGAAGCTGCAGTGACCACACTTCCCTGATCAATGGGCTCACCCTTCACCTGTCCAATACCTGAGAGCTCACTGAAATGGGTAGGCATAGGCCTACTGGCTGCGTCTGATGGAATTGTAGGGGATAGCTGTATGTCAACCTCAGTATCAGGTTCAATCTCTGAACCCTCCAATTGTGCCTCTGTTTGGTCACCATCATCTTCAGTGTCTATTGATACGCTGACATCAGGTGTTAGAAGTCCCACACTTTCACTGTCAGGATCACCTGTGATAAAAAGCAACAAACACAGCAACAATTATTACTTAAACTACTATACTCCAACATATGCTAACAAAACAACAGTGCTGCCACTATTAAACAGTACAGCAATATACCACAACAGTCTTGACGTCGACACCACGCACTAAAATATTTCTTTAAATTGCTCATCAGTACTGACATGAAGATGCTTAACTTACCATCTACAGATGAGACTATCTGCTGCAAGTCAGATGGTCCTGGAAGAAGTTAAGCAAAAGGTAAGGCAACATCATCACAATTAACAGTAACACACTGGGTAATACTTTTGCCCCTTTATATGTCCATTAACTATACTTTCAACAAGAACTTGGATGACAACTCCATCCTAAGCTAATCAATCAGAATGTGTTGTTAACTGTAGTAATCTTCAACCCCCCCCCCCAAAACAAAATTCTTGTGACACAGAAGTAGCATATTGATTTCAGTTGTTTTACTATACAACAGTATTCAACAATTGAGATACTAAAGTCTAACTGGAAGCTCCTCCTGGGACATGCTTCCTGTCCATGAAACTTTTGCACCAACATCGAGGGCATGCTGTTCTTCACTTTCCTGGGAGAAGTCTGGATGTCTGAAAGTGGACAGGAACTCTTCATTTGCTGTTAGTGGTGACTCTGTAGTAAACTCCTCTGGAACCCATCCAAACACAGCCCACTGAAGCTGCTCTACTCCATGTAGATGTGATTATGTCAGTGGCCCTATGGCATACCTGCTGTGGCCACCCATGGCATTAACATCATCCACAATTTGCCACCAAATCTGCATTCTTCGTGCCATATCTCCCCATCCCCTTTCAAGCAGGAAGGCACCATGTTGCCTGAAAGCATCCATGATCACTTGATTTTCAGCATCAGTGAAGGGTGCTCTTTGAGGAGTGACATGCATGGATGGCATACTCCTATGTGTCCTAAAAGACACACATACATATCACATAACTGCAAAATAACTGTTCCCAGATAAAACAAAAAAGATAGTTTCTCAGCATTACTCACTGGAGAAATATAAAACAGCCTAGATATGTGATATACAATCAACAGTCTGGATGCAAACAAACGTAGAGAAGCAATAGCAACATATCCTTGTTTGTTCCATAACAGAAATGCAGCTTTAATCCACCAAAAGGACAGGTAAATGACACATTTGCTAACAAACCATATTTAAAATGCTAAAAATGCTATCAGATGAACTGTACCTGAAAGAATTGTACATATTTATCACAGAGCATTCCATTTTAATGTATTGACAATCATCTATACCTGTAAAATGCCTTGACAAACATACCCATGGCATTAGTATTATATATTTATTTATTTATTTTCATTTATTTACCAGGAAAGTCCAACTGGGCCTAAAAATATCCCGTTTTCAGGAGAGGCACAGAGAGAAAAGCTCCACAGAGTACCATTTTGTAACAGAACAATATTCATATAACATACATAATATGTACAGTACAATGTGCATATAGGATACATGTTAAACAAATCACACCTGAGGTATATATTGTAGAAGAAAAAGAGAGAATTTGAAGTTGGGTTTAGTACAGACCATAAAAAACATTAGACAAGAAGGTAGAAAGTTCAAGGGCTAAGTAAGCAGTTGTTTAATGAAATAGAAAAAGGAAGGTAAGAAGGAGTATTGGGTGGGGGTTAGTTAGGTGAGTAATAAGAAGGGTAGGGAGAATAAGTAAGGGGTAAGAGAAATCTAACTGTTTAGTGCAGCTAATTGAGGTTAGTGCAGGAGTACACTTCTAACTAATGCATACAGATTAAAGTGTAAAAGCCTTTGCTTGAGATTTTTCTTAATTACTTTGCATCATATGCAGTATGTAGCTAACAAAATTAAACCATACCTTCTGAAGTTCAGTAATCCTCTCTGCAGATATATCAAGTAATAGCCTCTGTAGAGTTTTCTCCATATAACCAAGTCTCCTCACCTTAATTTTGTCTAGCCATATGGTTGCCTTTTTATATGGTGTATATTCACAGCTGTTAGCACAGTGAGGATGCAAATGAAGTGTGACCTGATTAGAATTGCTGAATCCCAAATACTTATATCTGTGTAGGAGAAGTAAACATAGTGCATGCACTCCCTCAGAGTTTGTTTTTACTGGATTGCAACTGTGAATGATTACTGGTTGGGAGAAGGAAAACAGAACAGCACTGCAAGGCTACTTTGCATCCACCGGGTACGTCAGTTTAGACTTACAAAGTGTCACATTTAAGGTTGGAAATATAACCAAGCAGCACACAATTCACAGGTTGTGTTCATTAACATCCAACCTCCCCTTCATTTTTTGGCAACTGCATATGATATTATTTCCAGTTAATATCCTCACACGTTTTAAGGCCAGTAATACAGAATGGCTTACAGACTGCATGTCTTAGATTACTGGTCAAATAAATGAAGCATGACCAACAAACACAGACAGCTATGATTGAGCTGTATATTTGGAAACAATAATCATAACTGGTTGTGTAATCACTTAGTGTACTACATCCAAAAATAATAAATGTACAAATAACAGTCATATGGATTTACATTACTGTAGATGATGTTACAGTTGGTTGTGTGCAGAATGATTTCAGTTCCTTTATACAAAACTGTTTGTGTGGCAAAGAGAGATAAGGCACCCATCCTGGGTTCTGAAGGTTCATTGGAGTAAGAGTTCAAATCCAGATCTATGTAGCTATATCACATGTGAACCAACATTTTCTAGTGTGTATGTCATAAACTGATTTTCCTCATTGCAACTACTTCTCCCTTTTTTCTTTTTATCCTTTTCTGTCTTTTTTTTTATAATTTTATTTTTTGGGGGGAGCAGTGTTTGTCTGATGCAGTGCTTACCACAATCACAGGAATGGAGGAAATGAATGGTGGGTTTGGCTGTGCTTATCTCATTTGCACGAAGCACAAGTCTGTGCAAACTGAAAATGGACCACCCAGGAAGCCAACAGGACCCAGACAGCCAAAAATAGAAACTGGATACATTCAATTAATTCTATTGGGCACCGCATAAACCAGCTAAGCGGTATTGTGTGGTAGTTAACACAGAGACCTTAAGAATAATTAGTAAATTAGGGTAGCAGGTTTAAGTATAGGGCTGGGGTACAGGTGGTCCTGTGTTCTATTACAGGGTGTGCAGCCTTTTTTTACTGTTGTGACAGTGCAGCTTACAGCAATGAACTGAAACATAGACAAGTGTTAGTTCAACTTTCTTGTGGCAAAAAGGTGTAAGTGTAGGATTGCCATACACATGGTCCTGGGTTCTAATACAGAATATTACATACACATTTACTGTTGCGCCACTTCCCATTATATTCACTTTCACTTTTAACACTTTAGATACTGGAGCTGATATGAAATATATGTCTGAGGGATGAGCCACCAGTATTGTGTTTTCACATGTATGACTGAGGTATACTTTGTACTATGTTTCTGTAAGTATACTTTTGCTATCTGGACTTGCATGGGCTTCTCATTTGCTTAAAACATATACCCAACTGGATCTATATCCAATAACCTTGTCAGGTCACACACATACATGTGTAACAGCTCAAATTGTCACTTTTATTTATGTAGGATTCCTGACTACATCTGAGCAGCACTTCTTCTGTGGCAAAGAGGGAAAATCAACACTGTGGAAGAAAATGTGTTGTCCCTAATGCCTAGGTTTGAATACCGCACTGTAAAAATCAATTTTCTCAGTGTATAGTGGTAAAAACAATTGTGTCAGGTCATTAGATTTATGTCTCCAGTACATGTCTGCAAACCTAACTCACCTAACAATTACCTTCCAATTTCCACTATATATAGGCTATATCAGTGGATACCCCTCAAATTAAGGCCAAGTGTCAGATTAACCTTTCAACTGGATTATTTAATCCCTCACTGCTTGGAACTGCTGCTCTCAATTACCATTGCACACATGCATTGCTTAGGTGTGTACACCCCCAGTAAATGCAATACATGGAATTGGCTGGAAAACATCAGTCTCTATTGCTCTAGGTCTGCTGGCAGACATTGCTTGCATTAATGGGGAAGGTAAATTCACTTTATAAGAATCTGGTAAATATTGCAAAGTCAAGTTATAATATTTATATGTTTGTAAGGAAGAGTGTGTTTGAAATCTTTGTGTAACCAATCAGTAGGGGGCATTGTTGTATAAAAGGAGCTGTAATGTGATTGTAATTTATCTTTGAAGGTGAAATGCTGAGGTACCAGATGCTTATAAAGTGAATTTAGCTTCTAAAATTTGCGTGGCTCAAATTTTGTTTTTGTGTAGTGTTATTTTGGAATTTTGTTTTAATTTATTGATGGGGAAGGTGCCAGGTTTAAGGCATAGATTTGGGGTCTCCAGCAGTCCAGGATATTTATTGGACTCCTGGTAAAGCACCACAGCCAAAGGCTTCTGAAGGGGGATTATTCTGGCTCTCAGTAGAAGTCTGAGGTATGGAATAGTTAGCCCAGGCTGTATCCAGTTCCACTGCTATCCCACACACTGGAGAACAATGTAGGCATCATTTTAATGACCTACAGAGGAGAAAAAGGGAAACATTCAACCATTGGTTGGAGGAATTTAGGACTGTGAACATCCCACAGCTGTGCAAGTCTCAAGTAAAGAGATCACTTGTAAGACTTAGAAACTTAACATAGGCAAGTCTGGTATGTATAATGCTCTTCTGTTCTTTTCTGTTTTTCCCCCAGCTTTTAGGAATCAGAAGTTCAATATCCAGGTCCATGAAGCTAGATAGGAGAGACTGAGGGAAGCAAGTGGTATGTATGCAGCAAAAGAGAAGTGTCATTTTAGCATTAAAAGTTAAATATAGCTTAGTTTTGTATTTTATAGAGTTGTATCAAATGGAGCATGCATATCCCAACTGTAAAAGCAAGTATGTATGCAGCACAAACCAATTGTAAGAGTCCAATATTAGACTTTAGTCAGAGGTTGTGGGTTCAAATACCCCAATTCACAACTATACAATACTGTTATTTATTCGATAATATGTATTTATTAAATTAAAATCTCTATACCAGTGGCACAAATGTCCTGCTCTAAACTGTAATCTGTATAATTGGAACATGCATATGTGCAATATATGCACGTTTCAAGGATCACTTGCGGCAGTCTGTAATGTAGTGTGTTTCTGTTAGGAGTTATATTTAAATGTAAAACAAGATAAAAGAGTTGTATAATTGTAGTAATGCACTGTCTGTCACATATGATGGTACTAATTGTATCCCTTTTTCTCTCACACCCCAATCCTTATCTCTCTTTTTTCCTTATGCTTATTTTATTTTATTGTTAAAAATAATTTATTTTATTTATTTCTTATTTTATTTTTTTAATTTTCTGTTTTATCTTTAATATGTGTCATCAAAATGTGTCCTCGTCATCCATGTGTACCACAACACTAAATGCTCCGTAGCACAGCAAGGTAGGCCAGCCCCATTGGATCAGCCCGTCCCCACTCCATTGGCTCCAGCACTGATGCTCAACATGTCTGGGAGCCAGCCTGGCAGGACTGCCTCTGCTGTCCCTGCACTACCTGTACCCTCAGGTAGTCCTGCCGAGAAGGTGGTCTGGTGGTACCCTCCTGGAGTAGTGGCAGAGGTGGTGATGTCATCACCTGCAGTGAGTTGCCAGGAATGGTATGTAGGGTCATGCACAGCACCATTGGTGCACACCTACATTGGATGGAGAGACTGCTTTTCCTCATGTCTCATAGGAGAAGAAGGATGAGGAAGAGATGTCAAGCACTCTGTCCACCAGTGGAGTAAGGTGACAGTGATGACAGTCCAGAGGGTGAAGACTCGATTCTCACTGTTTCCAAGCTTGATGGTCATGGGCCTGGGTTGTCCCCTCCCTCACCCCAATCATGGTGTCCCTCAACCTTTTATGTCCATCACCTTCCCTGTCTCTTGTATTGTTTGTCGTGTGTGTCTGCAATTGTTTCCCCACCTACCCAACTTACCTGGTCCATACATACCTATGTCCCTTTCCCAACATTCCTCTCTCTCTGAAATAAAAAATAAATAGGCACCTGGTCCACAAAAGAAAAATTGTTCCTTACATAGCTGTTCATTTCACACATGTGTCTTCTTGACACTCTTGATTGGCTATACAACATGATTGCATTGTGGTTACCCCTCTTTCTGGAGGTGACAGTCATAATTCAGTTCATATTCTGCATATATTTTCAGTTTTTACTGTTAAAGAAATGCATATGGTTCTTTCCTACCTCCCTCCTGCACATTCATGTACTGGCTTCCCTTTGGTCTTCTACTTGCTTGTTCTCCATTTCATCATTTTCCTATCTACCCCATTTTCACCACTTTAATCTTGTCAAAAAATAGAATCACACACAACACATGCAAGTAGCAGAAAAAGCAATGGATCCTTTCACTCTTTGGGCTGTATGTTTGCAAGGAGGTGCGCATCATGCACCAATGCACAGTGATGGTTAGTGGCAGCAAAATGCTGCAGTTACCTCTACACAATGTCACTTAAATCCACTGTGCAATGCCCACATACAGCAACACATGTATTATAAAAATGCATGTCATTGCATTATCGATGTTTATTTAAACGTATCTGAAAGTATTAGATACACCTGGATTTGAACCCAGTATTATCTGGGCTCAAAAATAAATGTGTCACTGCATTTATACCTGCTGCCGCAGAGTTGGCTAAGCAGAAGATGTGCTTCATACACTCATGTGACTCTCATTTGCACCCTGCTTAGCTATGCACAAACATGAATAGTGTTAGAAAAATATGTATTAATATGTATATTAGTGTTTTTAAAAGCCCAAAAGGGTTAACACATTTATTCTATTTCATACTGCATAAATCCATATAAACTGCAAATGCTTTCTGACCTTGTATTTTGTCAGCACAGATGAAATCTTGCTTATGCCTTTGGAAATTTACTGAGAAGCTGATGATTTTCTGCTGGGTTAGGAAAATAATGAATAGAATAATACCATTTCTATAATGTTATTAAACTTAGACAATTAGCTCTGTTTGTGCTATGAGAACATACACAGCTGCAGGAAGGATAGATAAGTAGAACAAAGACTGCTTGAAGAATATGAACTATAATCTGTGTTTGCTTTGTGCTTGAATTAGCAGAGTACCTTGAAATGTAACACAGCACTATAGAAATAATTGTAACTAGCTAGTGGTCTCCAAGGCCATATTATTTTTCAAAAGGTTTCTCACAAATCTAGTAATGTAATGTCATGTCAGCAGAAAATCATGAACAATATCTACTGTGAAAAACAATATTGTAGGCTTGTATTTGATTATGTCAGCTTTAGAAGGCAATGTCTTGTAAAACAGTATAAGAATGGCTTCACCTCCTGTTACTAATCAGACAAACTCTGTATTTTTGCATGTTTTTGTCTCCTTGCAAGAATTAAAAGTGCCTTAACCTGAACCTTACGTGTATTGGTCTTTGAAGTTTTTTCCTTTGACAGATTGGTCCTTCGGACCAGAAACCTTCACTTCACCTCGGATAAGACAGGCCAGGTGGCTTGAAACCATACAGGGAAGAAACCACATCGGTTCCTCTTATCTAAAAAGACCTCCGACTGAATTGTCGTACAAAAGAGGCCAGCCACTTTCTGATCTGCGACTGAAGGACGGGTTTACCTCGAACCAGGTGATCATTCATGAAGGCTCAGGTAAGGTGAATTTACTTTCTCTTTTTCTGTTTTAGATCAGGAACTTGATTAGCATTGTTTTGTCAGGAGATTTGTTTTGTACAGATCAGGGGCAAAAAGATTGCTGTCTTGTCATAGATCAGGGAAACAGAATAGGTAGGCAGTCATTCTGGAGAGACTATAAAAAATTCCGTGGTACCACGTAAAAGATAAGCAGGGTTATGTAACATTTTAAAGGTTAGAACAAAATGGGAAATAAGTGCACAAAAAGATCCCAAACTCTGCCGTTAACCAAAGACGCAAAATATATGCAATCACAACGTGCCGATAATGTTAAATACTACTCAAAATGGGTTAATAAGTATGAATTTGATGGTAAATTAGAAAAATCCTTGCTCGTTAAACTTGTCAAACAGCTTAAAACTGAGTCCAGAGGTCGGGTAAAAAAGCAACATAAATTAGGAATTCCTCAGGCACACAGGTGGATTGAGGAAGCAAACCGTAAGGAACAAAAGAGTAATAATTCAAAAGCAATGTTTTTAGATAAAGAGGACAATAACTTAGTAATAGCAGTAAGCCCAGTTATCAGGCTAGCATATAAAGTTCCAGTAGCTATGCAGGACAGAGTCAAAGCTGAGCGGCAAGGAGTAATTTGTCCAGTAGAAGAACCAACTGAATGGGCATCTTCCATGGTAGTAGCTCATAAGAAAAGCTCAGATGATATTAGAATATGTATTAATTCACAAGACTTGAGCAAAACACTAAGATGACCTCATCATCCAATGTACACAGTTGAAGAAGTTGCTGGTCTTATGCCAAATGCCACCGTTATTTCTATCTTAGACACAAATGCTTCATTTTGGTAAATTTTGCTTGACTATAAATACTCATTGCTAACCACATTCAGTACACTGTTCAGTAGGTACAGAGTTTTGAGAATGCCATTTGGAATACATTTTGCCAGTGAAGTCTTTCTGCATGAAATGGAGCAAATTTTTTTCAGGCTATCCCTGTGCTATTATAGTAGATTATATTTTTGTAGGAGGCAATGGTGAAGTCAAACATGATAGAAACCTCAAAACAGTTTTAGACAGAGTTCCTCAAGTCAATCTTAAGCTGAATCCTCTGGTTATGACAAGTTACTTATGTTGGTCATTTGTTTACCTTTCAGGGTTACAATCAGATCCTTCCATACAAACAGTGATTCTTGCGATGCCAGCTCCAGACAATGTCCAAGACCTGCAACGTTTTCTTGGCATGGTCAACTATCTAGGCAAGTTCATTCCAGATTTCAGCCAACTTTCAGCACTGCTAAGATAGCTGACATGCAAGGATGTATTTTGGTCCAGGTCAGATCAACAGCAAAGAGTATTTGTTGTCCTGACAGAGAGAATTGTCAGTCCACCTACTTTAAGATACTATGATTTCACAAAGAAGCAAATGTTTCTTGCAAAGCTTCTAAGTTTGGTCTTGGTGTAGTCATTCTTCAAGAGGATAGACCTATTCCTATGCATCAAGAACTCTAACCCAAACTGAGATGCAGTATGCTTAGATTGAGAAGGAACTCTTGGCAATTGTGTTTGCATGTTCGAAGTACCATGATTATATTAATGGGCGACCTATTCGAATCGAGATTGACCACCAACCTCTAGTCACTATTTTAAGAAAGTGAATGCATACATCTCCTGCTAGAGTGCAATTCATTATGCTCAAATTGCAAAAGTACAATTTCAATCTTGTTTACACAAAAGGCCAACTTCTTTATCTTACTGATATTTTATCCAGATCACCCAGAAAAAAACACTGAACAGCATGAAAATGAGAAACCTGAATATGAAGTCATGGAAATGAGAAATTTTTATTCACACATCTTGATGAACTTAGAACTCACACAACTTTAGATCCAATTCTCCAGAAGCTTAACCATTTTATCAGTCAAGAATGGCCATCAAAGCAATCTTGTTTACCAGCAGAAGTGCAGCAGTATTTTCCTTACAGAGATGATATTTTGTCTGATAATGGTATCATCATGAAAGGTCCAAAAGTGATTGTTCCAAAATCCTTGCAACAAGAAGACATTAAGATTTTGCAATGTGGCCATCCAGGAACTGATTCTACCAAGAGAAGGGTGAGAGGACTAGCATTTTGGCCTTCTATGTTAAGAGATATTGAGAAAGTACTTTCACCTTGTTCTGTTTGTAATAGTACTAAATCACATCAGCAAAAATAATCACTTCAGTTAAGCCGGATTCCTGAATTACCTTGTTGACAGTAGCCACATACATCTTTGAGTGGAATGGTCAACATTATTTGGTATTAATAGACTCTTATTCAAATGGATTGAGATTGACCTACTTCCTATCCTAATGTCCAATACTGTCATCAGTATGTTGAAGTCTCATTTTTCTGTACATGGTAGTCCACTCAAACTCATTTCTGACAATGGTGCACAGTTTACATGTCAGCAGTTCAAATTTTTTGATGAAACATGGGGCTTTGTTCATATTATGAATAGTCCTGAATACCTGCACTCAAATGGCTTGGCAGAACATGCAGTTCAAAGTGCAAAACAGCTGTTAGAGAAATCGAAATGAGATAATACTGTTGTTTTTCTAAATCTCCTGAATCTCAGAAACATTTCTTGCTATAATCATCTTGGTTCACCTGCCTAGAGACTTATGTTGAGACAAACCAAAACCACATTGCCAATCAGTAGCAATTTGTTGATTCCACAGGCTAGGAACAACAAAGCAGTGAAAGCCGAACTCCTGAAAAAGCATTTGTCCCAGAAGTCCTATTACGATAAGACCAGCAAACCACTCAATCCATTACAAGAAGGGGAGATAGTGCGGATGCAGACAACAAAAAGTTTTGATTGGATTGAATTTGTGAAAAGTTTGAGATGGTGCATTTTCGAATCACAGGGAATACAATTTAGATGGAATCAGAAACATTTATTACCAGTGTCTGAGCCAGTGTCACAGCATTCTGCCTGTAATAAAGGCTCTAGTTCTCAGAGCGATTCATCCAATGTTCCAGTTCCAGAGGACATTCCAGCAGATATCCCTGTTCCTGAGAATATCCCCGAGAGTCCTAAAGCAGAACATTCACCTGTGACTGCCCCTGTTGCTAAACCCAGTCCTAAGTATTGCATTACAAGTATTACATTACAAGATCAGGTTGCATTTCCAGACCTATTTCCAGATACATGGCAACCTGGACATGAATGTTGTTTTGTTCATTATTGTCTATATAATTTGCAAGCCTATTCCAATGTCATTATCATTGTAAGACAGCTCAGTAACGAGGGAGGATGTAGATCAGCGTTTGTGATATACCTTTAAGAAACTTTCCAGTCAGCAGGCACATGCATATAAGTACTGAGCACGTGCAAGCAAGAGTGCTATTTTGTAGTGAACAGTTGGGATGTAAGCATGCACGTGTGTACTAGTCAGTCAGTTAGTTTGTTTAAGTTTAATGTTCCTGCTATCCATCCTGATGCATTTGCATATAATAAAATGCCTAAATGAACACCCAAGCCTCATCATTTTATTCAGATATACAATATGAATGACAGGTGATTGTAAATTCCTCCCCTGGGGTGACATATATGACCCTCATGGAAAGGACCAATTGGTGCTGCGCACAAAATTGCTCTGCTAACAATGACCATCTAACTATGCTCTATAAGCATACATGTGTTTTTACACAGCAAGGCTTTTAATGGCCGAGGGCCATTAGACTAGTAACCTCCCATGAACTTATGAAGCTATGAATCTATGCAAGCCTTGCAAAATCACCTGATGATGTCATCCAGTATAAGTTGACTTGCAGTCATGCAAAAGTCAGACTTGTGCTATGTAGCTTTCCAGAAGTGCTGAGTTCTGTAGTCTGTAAGCTTAGAAGTGTAAGGGTTCTGTTTTCACTGCAGTCAACTTTGTGTCTGTGTCTAGACAGAAGAGCTGAATTATGTATCCTACAGTTACTGCTCATCGATTGACAGTATTTTGATACTTGCACATGGCTATACATCCATTTCATGTAGGCCTTCTAACATCTCTTTCACATGGCCTGCTGATATCATCCACTATAAGTTTACTTGCAGTCTTGTATTAGTCAGACTTGTTCTGTGGCACTGGCGTAAAATGTTGAGTTCTGTAATCTATGTACTTAGATAGGTAAGGGCTCTGTTCTCACTACAGCAGTCAACTGGGTGTGTGTATGTGTGCAGTTGTGCTCTTGCTTGATATTATAGAGAGCCTTTTACACCAGTATGTGGGACACTGTTATTACCATATTATCCTCAACAGATACTACTGATGTCATCAGATATAAAGTGTTGTCTAAGACACTCCAGGTCAGACTTGCATGGTGGCACTTGCAAAAAGTACTGAGTTCTGTAGTCTGTGTACCTTAGATGGGTAGGGGTTCTATTTTCACTGCAGTTAACTGTGTGTGTTTGTGTGAGTGTGTGTGTGTGTGTGTGTGTGTGTGTGTGTGTGTGTGTGTGTGTGTGTGTGTGTGTGTGTGTGTGTGTGTGTGTGTGTGTGTGTGCGTGTGTGCGTGTGTGTGTGTGTGCGCTCTTGCTTGAAATTACATAGAGCCTTTTACACCAGCATGTAGGACACTGTTATTATTATATTCTCCTCAGACACTGCTGATGTCATCAGCTATATCTGATTGTGCATATGCATTACTCCCACCACAGCAGGGTCAGAGACTGGCATGGAGGCCGGGCTGAAATCACCTCATCCTATATGATACAAATTACAATGACATGGCTTTCAGTCTATCCACACACATCATGGCATGGTTTGTAGGCCCTATGTTTTCTTAATGAGAAAGGCCTGTGGTCTTTCCAGCTGCTACATGTGTCTGGTGAGGTACTTGCAAAAGAGGGCATTACACTATATTAGTGTTCT
Organism: Protopterus annectens; assembly: GCF_019279795.1. NCBI lineage: Eukaryota > Metazoa > Chordata > Ceratodontiformes > Protopteridae > Protopterus > Protopterus annectens. The sequence continues at coordinate 820,822,950 of NC_056750.1, forward strand.
GATGAAGTTTGAGTACAGTTCTAGCATACAATCTTAAGATCTGAATACAATGGCATGACTAATGATGTGCACAACATAGGCTTTCAATAGCAGTGTGCATATTTGGTGGTTGATGTTCTGATTGCTATCTGCATGTGTTTCCAGTTTGCCTGAATCACTGGGCTTTAGCATAGCAAGACTGTCATCCATGCAGTAATTAACATGGACTTTTCAGAAAGACAATAAGATTGTGTGGCTTTGTCACCAATCATTTGTGTTAGCTCCTCCTGTAGTTTGTTATCATCACTGGTGGACTCAGTGATTTCACCCAATATGCAAGAATCAGCAAACTTGGTAAGCTAAAGACCATATACTTTAGTAGAAATAGAGTCCAAACAGTAATGGGCCAAGCACAGATCCCTGGGGTTTGCCAGTGGTGATAGCTGTAGTGCTACAGGTTGATTCACTAAATTTCACAGTATGTATTCTGTCAGTGAGCCAATTGGTTACCCATCTAGTGATGTAAGGGTTACTCTCCAGCTGGGAGACTTTCTCAATGATACTTGTGTGGGGCTTGTGTTCAAACCGTAGGACAGATCAGGATAGCCAGTATGCACTGTCTTACCTTCACCCAGGCCAATCACATGGAATAAATGGGCTGTGACAACATCACAGATAGCCTATGGCATGACTCAGCATATACACCTTCCTGATACAGTTGAATACACACTTTATTGCACACTCCACATGGGCTATGCTCCCATAGAAGGTTGTACATCATCATGCATCCATCTGAGTTGGGGAGACAGCACTTGATGGATTCATGTATAGACACATCCTGACTCTCCTCAACTATGAGGTAAACCAACATGTCATCATGGACCTCTTCTAAATGGACACTGGTTATATCCCGGCTGTATGCAACAGACCTGTGTGAGTTGTTAATGCTACATTATGTCTGTTACATCTGATAGATGTCCTCAAAGAGGTCATTGAGGTCATACATGATGACAACACTATCATCTTCTGCAATTTGATCAGGTCAAGGGATTTGACACAAATCCACACTAAGGTATACAATCAGCACTGTCAAATGTGGCCATAATCAGCTATATCACCAAATGGGTAGACCAGTGTATCACATATGTGACATCTCACTATGTTGAAATGTGTGAAGTGACCTATATCTCAGGTCCAGTGATTAGGCCTGTAGTACATCAGTGCTGTCTGCTAGGCCCTTTTCTGTCCATTATTTAAATGACAGACATCACAAATGACACACACATCATGTGTCCATACTGATGCCCAAAGGACTACAGATTGCGAGCAATGATTGACTCCATCTGTGGTATTAGTACAATGCAGACAGTATCAAAACATACCAAAGATTGCTGACATAGCCATGGCAACACCTGAAATGACAAGAAAACACTGCAGGATTTGTTAAGTCAGGAAAACAAACATACAACCCAAGTATAATATGGACATCACACCGTAGTATCAGACCAATAGGTATGTGACCTGTGTACTGGGATAGATGGTAAGGGGAACATCCACCAGCAAGTAGTCATAGTGCCAACTACTCCATTGTATGTAACACAAGTACTGAGTATGTGCAGGACATCCACATCATAGGCCATAATACCTCCATAGTTCCCAGCTTTCATAACACCAGTAACTGTATGTACCGCCCTACACATCTTCCAGTGATGTGTAACTGAAGAGTACCACCTTTGTTACAGCAAGCTGTCACACAGCTTGTTGGCCATATCTAGTTATTCTTTTTGTGGCATAAACATGACTGTCTGATGGTGCGGAACACCAATCAAGTTGTTACACCAGATGCATGTGTGCTACCTGTTGTGATGCACACACTACATACATATATATATATATATATATGTTTGTCAGAATTAATGGCATGGATGTAATTTGTGACAGTGTGGATTGTGCTCTCTATATATATATATATATATATATATATATATATATATATATATATATATATATATATATATATATATATATATATATATATATATATATATATAGATACATATGCCATGCACACCAGTCAGCTAGCTTGTATTGCTCATAATGTCACATAAAGGTATTGCAATGTCCCTCCTAACAACTCCAGCAGATGTTATAGTGCCTGGACAGTGTGCATGATTACCCTCATAGAGTGTGGATGTATAATAGATGATTTCCGTTTGTGCAGAATCATCTCATCACTCTAAATCACATATGTTATGTCAGAGGCATGGAATTACTGGTGGTATTATTCTGATATTGTCCATGATTGTGGATGGTTCTTTTAATTTTTTCCATGAGTCTTTACCTGTGTCCTATTTGCTGGAGACCTTTGCCGAGATTACACTCATATTCAGGCAAATCTGTTTGCACACCTTCACAATATACACCCTACCCCAATTATATATAACATTCCTGATAGAGGTCCTCTGCATTGTTCGTAGGGATGCTTATCTCACACAGACATCCTCCCATTGTTATTTCACCTTGTATGACGGTCACAAAATATACATTTTCACTGGGCAGGCCCTACTGTACCATATGGATATGTGATTTCATTGGCATGCTTGCTGTTATTGCTGCAACCATCATTCATTGACATGCCCTCATCTGCCGTACATTAGGTTGTTTCACCTGTCCTCTTTCCCTGTGTTCATGCTTACAATTCATATGTGTCCCTATTCAATACATACACTTGCCCTGAATATTTATTTTATGTGGCAGTCCACGTACTGTTACAGATGATTTACACAGCTTCAGTACACAATGCCACAAATGGGATATCACAGTACTCTGCACTGTAGATACACTGCCCTGTATTGTGTTTGGACCACACACTTCACAGTCATACCTTTCAACTATCCAGATATTCACAGGATGTCCAGATGTATTCCTTATCAAATCTGTGGCTTTCTGCCATATCATTGGGATGATCTAAGGACCAATGTGACTCAATAATTACATACATTTGAGTTCAGACCTCTCAACTGCCCAGATTTTTGTCTCATATTTTTTACCTTTTCTTCCTAAAATTTTGGTTTTCTGGCTAATCATTGGCATGTGATTGTGGAATGAAGTTAAGACATAATGACAGACATTTGAATTTCAAACTTCATGCTCTTCAGGAAATTCATGCTATTGTAAAACATATTATTCTATCGACTTTCTGAGTTTGTAAGAGCAATATTTCAAAAATGTTCCTATTTTTATGCCTTTGTCCACCATTATTTATGGCTTTGGTCAAATGTATTGCTCTTAGAGGTTGAGAGGTATGTTTGAGTTTCATACTTTGAATCCTTCAGAACATCTATCTTAACACAAACTCCTAGTAATTCTAGCATATTTCTATGGGCGTATATGTCAAATATATCTCTATTTTTGGGTCATTGTCTCCGCATTATGTTGGCCTTTTTCCAGATGTCTTGCACTAAAAGATTGAGAACTATCTGTGAGGCCCTTGCAATCACTGAGCATTCCACGCAAAACCACAGACCATAAGTGCTCTGATTTAAACAGGATTGCTATCCATATTCACTTACATGTTTTTCTGCTCAGCAATACTGTTGCTAGCCATGAAACCTTGCTTAAATGCGGTGCTTGGCATGAATATGCACTGCAAGGTGGTGAGTACTGCTGCTCACTGCGCACCAACGTGCATCCGTGTAAAATCTGTGTAGGCTTCCGTGAAGCCTATTGAGAGTTTATTGAATCCCAGGGAATGTCTTCCTCACACCCATGAATGCTCCACTTGATTGTGATTGTGTGTTTTATACAGCAGCTAGTCAGATCCTTAAACAATGGGATGACAGAGGTAAACTGATGCAAGGGGCATCAAACGTGTTCCATATTCCCAAATTTCCTCCAATAAGCAGGATAATTTTTAACAACCCAACTAACAGAAGTCCCAGCTGAAAAATAAAAAAACAAGGCACTAAAAAAGAAATGACAGAATGAAAACTCTGCTAAACTTAACAAGATGGGTCCCTTTCCCAAAAATGATAATCTCCCTTATAACCTATAACTGTGCCAATGTGCACCACTTGTCTTTCTCAAGTCCCCCTCTAAATGTCCTTTTTTGAACATTTGCTCTCAACAAAGTGGCCTGGCCTTCAGTGGTTTCCAGTAAATGGGTTCTTAACATAATTGGCAGAGGTTACAGGTGGCAGTGGAAGGCATATCTGCCTCTGTTCAAGGGGGATCCCCCTCACCCATCAGACCAAACTAGATTTTGTTATTCTCTCCTGTACTCCAGCAAATGCTGGACTTGGGAGTCATAGAATCAGTCCCTCTTTCAGAAAGAATGAAAGGTTTATACTCCAGAATTTTCCTAGTTCCCACAAAAGAGCCTTTGTGGAGACTAATGTTGGACCTATCCTTTCCGAATACTTTTGTCAAGTTCCCCAAGTTGAAGATGCTAACCCTGCAGACAGTGCTTTTGTTGGGCCATTGCTTCATGGTAGCCATGGACTTCAATGATGCATATTATCATCTCTCTTTTGCTCATTGCTTCAAGAAATATTTGAGTTTTTTTTTGTCTGGTTCTCATTATCATTTCTGCATTGCCCTTTAGGCTATCCACTGCACCTTGAGTGTTTACCAAATACCTTTCCCTGGTAGTGGCCTACTGTCAGACTCTTGGCATTCACATCTTTCCTTACTTGGATGACTTGTTGATCTATGCAGAGGCTGTAGCTAGATGTTTGGAAGAAGGTCTCGACCCAACTCTCCCAGCTAGGGTTCGAGTTGAATCTTCAGAAGTTGTGTCTGACACTCTTGCAAAGACCTGTCTTCCTGGGGTACTTAATCGAGATCTACAAAGGAATGGACTTTCTTTCTGAAGATAAGATCCTTTCTTACCAGATGGTATTCTCCCTTCTAATGGTATTGGCCACTGGCTGTTACCACATACTTCCTCACACTCTGGATTTGCTCACACAGTCTCAAGGGTGACTGGTACACCTCATTTTAAAGCAATTATTATTGACAGCCTTGATGATTCAGTATTTACTCTGCTTTGGGATTTGTTTTATTAGCATGTACAGCAGGTGTTAAAGGGGGCCAGAAAACCTGCTACTAGAAAATAATATGTTTACAATAGATGAGGTTTTCTAAGTGGTGCCTAAATGGGAACAGTGTGTCCCTTGAGGTTAACATCCCTCTGATCTTGAAATATTTTATGTGAACTACTTCAGGATGGCTTATTGTATGCATCTGGTAAAGTGCATGTAGCTGCTCTCGCTGCTTGTCTGCCAATGGACCCCTCTCTTTCCTCTTCTCTTTTAGTAAACTAGTTCATGAAAGGAGTATCGAACCCTCCCATAAGCAAATTCCTCCTTCGTGGGATCTCAACTACATTCTAGAAAAATTGACCGTACCACCTTTCAAACTGGCAGATCAAGCTGATCTGAAGTTCTTACAGTGGAATTCTATTTTGCTTATTGCTCCAACATCTGCAAGGTAAGTCCCTGAGGTTTTCCACAGGAATAAGGTTGTGTTGTGCACAAACCACTCTTTAATACCAAAAGTGGTCTCTGAATTCACTCTCAGTTGGTCTATTAATCTCCGTATGTTCTTCCCAGAACCTAAGAATAAGGGTGAGAGAGGAAACATCATACCTAGCCGGGAGTGAGGATACTTCATACCTTAGCAGGGGAGATGATAGCTCATACCTTGGCTGTGCATCAACAGTGCAGGTACTACCTTGACAAACTGAAACCCTTCATGAAAGCTGAAATGCTTTTTATTTCCTACACAGCGTCAAAGAAGGGTCAACCTGTCTCAAAACAAACCACTGCTCATTGGTTTTCCTCTGGTATTGTCTTTTTTTTGTTACATCCACCATAGCAAGGCAAATCAAGGCAAGGTAAAGGTACATTCCAGCAGGGCCTTTTTCTTGTCATGCACATACAGAAAAGGAGTAGCTGCTGCATGTGTTGTACAGGCAGCAATTTAACTCTCTACCCATACCTTTTTGAAGCTCTACAAGCTGGATTCCTTTTCCAAATCCAGAGAAAGCTTTGCTAGGATCATTCCCCAGGGGCTCCTGGATCCTTATCCTTTCTCTCCCTAGGCTGGGTAAGCTTTAGGAATCTACCCATTTACTTTAAATGTTTGCAAAGGTGAACACTTCCTGAAACCTAATGGAACTTTGTTCCAAAATAGAACAAGGGGTTGTGTAATAAATTTACTTCTTCTAATGAATCTGTTAATTTCCATTTTATGACTAATGTCATTATTCCTCAATAATTTATCAATAATAAATGTATCTATATTTAATGTTGTTGTTGTTGTTGTCTTTTGGCTTTTCCCAGTTAGGGGTCACCACAGCAGAAGTCCGGTCCGCTAATGATTGGCAGTAGATTTTCACTGTGCCAAGTTGCCAGCTCGATGCCCAACCTTCAACGAAGACACGCCCATTCACGCATTTCTTTTGGAATGCCACTCGATCCATGGGGAGGACATGCAGACTCCACACAGAAGGCACTCCCCACACACTAGCTGAGAATCGAATGGGAGAACCTCTTGCTGTGAGGCAACAACGCTACCGCTGCACCACCGCGGATTAAATATATCTATATTTAATATTATTTGTAATTAATTGTCTTGCATTGCTTTAGAACCTAAACATAACCTGCCACAGAATGACTTGAAATATACAGAATACAATTGCAAATGTTCTAATCAATGGTTATTTAAAAATTCCTTAATCTCAGGCACCCTCGTAAATTTTCCTGGTACACTTTTTAACAACATCAGGTCACTCCTTGTATCTAAAATTGGCCTGCAGGAGCTAATAACTAGCTTTTTTAGCACACATGGCAGACTAGTTGATATAACCCTAAAAACTGCTAATATTCTCAAAAGATTTATTTTTTATATGTGCATTACAAGTAAATAATAAAGTATTGGACATAAAAATGCCTAAGTCTTGATATTTATTGATATGTTCTAACTTTGTCTTCTCCATAAAAACGGATATTCTATGCTAACTGGACCATAAAACATAACCCCACTCTTATCATCATTCATATTTAGACCTAAACTATTCAAACACACAGTAGCTTGATTCAAATAATCATTAAGTAATAAGTAATCAGTATTTGATGTTAAACATGCTCTTACCTTAATATAGCCTGTGTGTTTAGAAATCCAGAAATGCCTAACTGTAAGGAGGAAAGAAAACACATAATTAAAAAGAATAGGACTGATTACGGACTCATGTGGTGCATCCTTATTTATATCAAACCAATCTAAATATTCTTACAGTACTTAACCCTTATTTCCTGCAGCTAAGCCAGTTAAAGAGTCATGTTTTATTTTTTTATGGAAGTAATTATTTCATTATGGTAGATAATATCAAGGCTTTAGAAATATCAGCATAAACAAAACCAACTTTAACAGCTTTGTCAATGGCCGTAAGTGGGTCTTGTTTTAATAAAGTCATGTTGATACATGTCAATGCTAACTCCCAAATGACCTTAGATTTTTGGCAAACCTAGCTGAAATCTCTTGAATCATTTGCAAAATATTGTACTTAAACTTATTGTTCTGTAGTTATCAACAACATCATGTCTACTCCTTTTAAGATATGATATTATATTAGCAAGTTTCCAACTGTGTGGTACAATGCTATGATTTAACAATAGAATAAAGTTGTCAAAGGATTAATAATACAGTCAATAAACTTCAGTATAAAATGCACAGTTATTAAATCTGGACATAAAGGCCTATCCTTTTCTTGATTAGAAATATTTGCCATCTTTTCAGTTGCTTGATGCCCTTTGATTTGTTCATACTAAAAGGAGGCATTGTATTAGATGATGGGTCTGAAAAGGGAAAAGTGCAGTGGAATCTATTTGAAGTTAACTGGGCCAGGCAGAAGGATTTTCTGACTTTGAAGGAGCTGTGATGAATAATGAGAAAGAATTGCCCACTGAAGTACTCATGTCTCTTATGACTATGTCTGTCTAAAGAGAAGTACAACTGAGTACCATTTATAACCTGTGAGGTTTTTTTTTTTTTTAACTATATTACACTTTTGTATGTTTAGCTTAACATCATTTTTGGTACATAAAGTATGTGCATATTCCAGTCCTTTGCAAAGATGTTCACAATCGGCGGATGAGTAGATAGAGTAGATAACAGTGGCCGACTTGCAGTCATCAGCAGAACTAGTCAAACATTCTTCTGGAATATTAGCTTAGTTAAATACAAACTAAATAACAAACAGACGATGGTCCAACACTCTACCTGTGGAACCCCAATGGTTACACTGTTTTTCTTTCCCTCCTCACTGATGACCATCAGATGTCACCTGCTCCTCTAGTCATTCTGTAGGTCTATTGTATCTGCTTTAACCTGTCCTGAGCTCAACTTGATCCACAGTAGAAACAGAAAAAAAGGTACGGTGAACACAGCCAAGGCCAGTTTAAACCATTTTTAATAAAACAGCAAGAAAACAAGAAAACAGAATGAATAAGAGCTTTCAGGCTATCACCCTTTCATCAGACCATTTTTTTTTCTGCTTCTACTTTGTTTTTTGATTTGAGATTGGACTTTGGCTGCAGTTTGTTTATATAGTTTTTCTGTTGTTCTCAACCTGATCCATGTTCAGGGCTGCCAAGGAGACCGAAGATGATGATAATAATGCAGCTTTCCACTGCTGACAGGGAGGGAACCATAACCCCATCTACCTCGTACCATCCATTTTAACACCACAAATGTAGTCATTTGGAGGTTACTGCAAGCTTCAGGGCAATTACATCCTCCAGACTAAGGCACTAGTAAAAGTTGGGAGTGAATACAACAGCCATGTCAATTGGGTCCATTTGTGGGGGATTGCACTTACCATAACCATAGATGTCCTTTTCTTCCATGTTGCAGTATTTCTTCCCTCCCTCCTGACCCTCTATTTTCATATCTACAGGTCTAGGGGCCTTCACAGAGCCCCTACCAGCACTAGGGTAATTGTTGGACAGTCTGGGGCATTCCACCAGTCTAAAGAACATCTTTTGGCATCTCCTAGGCTACTGTCCAACTGGGCAGTTAGTTCTGAGGTCTGTACGTACAGACGTCACATCTAAGGTCTCTGGTTTATCGCCCTATGTGTGATGTCCCATGCACCAACAGCAACCAGGCTGAAAGCTTTTATATAGGAGCCGACATTCGGGTCGCCTGAGGCAGAGGATACCACAGTAAGAATACTGCAACTTGATAATAGAAGGACATCTAATGATACATCAACTACTTGGTTAAAGGAACTAAACCTTCATCAGAAGATAAATAAGGCACTTTGGCATAATACGTTCATATCCCAACATATCCTTCAACTCTGGAACAAGCTTCCACTACATGTCAGGCAAAGTAGCACATTTGCCACCTTCAGGATAAACCTAGATAACTGAATGGCCAGCCTCAAATTTTTCTCTTGTCTATCTTGTCATGCCCTCCTTAAGGCTAAAGTAAAATTTTGAATAGTGCTTTTTATCTAAGTTTGAAATAGTTTGCAGAATGCTTGCTTAATACTTACCTACGGACCTAATTATTTTATTTTTAGATTCATTGAAGAGTTAGCAGATTAATTGCCCTACTTTTACATTCACGTTCCCTAATATTTCTGATATTATTTGCCCCGTAGGTAAAGTCACTATTTATATACTCATTTCCATAGGATTGCCCCTACAAGGTCAGTTACCCCACCATATCAGCATTCTTCTGAAAGTATTGTTCCTGCACTGATAAGGAGTCTTGCCCCTGAAATAGAAAATGTCTTTATACATGCTGTGATGCCCCTGCATTGGCCCAGTAATCAAGGATCCTCTTTCCTCACTACTAGTGCCAGTGAGGGACATCCATATTGGGAGGATGACAACTACACGCACAATAAAGTACAATTTCCCTTAAGAGCATGCAGAGATAGTCTGGGGCTGGTTTCTGCCTCTTTATCCATATCCCCAATAAGACTCCCCACTGGCACAGCTATAGGGTTAAGATCTCAGCCGAGTGCTCAAGCCAAAATCTCCAGCACCCTCTCTGTCCAACCAGTGCTTTGTGTCCCTGCCCAAGTAGCTGACAGACACACACACACACACACACACACACACACACACACACACACACACACACACACGTTGAGATTTGACTTATGTGGAAATGCACAGACACTCCTGGGGAAGGCTGGCACAGGTTTACTAGCTATGTCCCCTTCTGCCCAGACTATAAGGTTGTTATCACTGCCACCAACCACTACTTATAAGCTGCTATAAAGGCCCTTACCAAAGGACACCCAATCTTACTGTGGAATGTTACTATTATCCATTTGGTAACTGTAACCAATAGCAAGGCTATTGGAGTGGCCTATACAGTGTCATCAAATACATATGCAAGTACCCAAGGAGCTTAAATACTTCTAAACAAAACAGCCACAATTAAAAGGTTTAAATATATTTAATAATAAATAATAAAAGAACAAAACAATACTCAATAACCAAACACAGTGACTACAGAGTTCAGAATCACAAGAAATATTTTAAAACAACATTACAGGACAGTCTCAAATAAATACAGAAAACATCTAAACTAATTTTTATTATATTCCTAGCTATATCTAAAAGATAATATGCCCTAAATAACTTACTTACAGAGCAAGGCAAATGCAGATGAGTGGATGTTCTTACTAGGTCCAAGACAAAACACAAAGTGCACAGACTCTCTCTCTCTCTGAGAGATAGTTCTTAAAATAATAATACACATTACTGCTGGGTCAGCTGGATGACATCACTATTTTCACCTGCCTCCAGTTCCCAGGCTAAGCAGATAGCAACAGAGTTTAATATTTCTTTGTGAAAAATACTTATCTCTCAGAAGTTTGCCTAGAACTGGAAGTCGTAAAACAATTAACACTTTTATATTTAAAAGTAATTATTTCTGTTTATAGATGATAGGAAAATCTCTAGCTGTAGACATCCTGTTTTCTTGCTGCATTTACTAACTTTATAGCACATCGTAAAGCTCTTTATTTTTCAACTTATTTTCTTAGAGTTTTGCAAGTTAACTCTGTATGTTCCAACTTCTGTTATTAATATAGTTTATATACATTTGTGTTCTTTTACAGTAGGGTACACTGTGGTTACATTCTTGAAGCTCAGTACATAACATACAGTTCAACACACACTTCTGCACCAGTAGTTTAATATCCACATAACATATAGTTCTCTTACATTTGTAAGACAAGCCTATGGATCATATTAATATTCACAAATGACATACGATTATTTACAAAATTCCAGATAGCTGGGCTGGCAGCATTTTGGTTTGTGACACATACCTTTTGCCTTCTATGGTCCTGTTAGTAAGAGTTTGATTCCTCCATTTCAGGATTTGCTGCTACGATATATATAGGCTGAAACTGATCACAGTTAGTTTAATCTAAATACATTTTAACATTAATCATACATACAACTGTCTCCTTGTTCTAGACTTACATTGTGTCTAGATGGAAAGGGGGGCATACCCTGGGATCCTATTAACCATTGTACTGGTTTATTTAACTTTCTTTAACATGTTGAATATAAGGACATTTGCTACATCCCCCAGTCCTTAAAGTATTAGCTAGGATGTGATTAGCTGATATAATTCATGGATGTAACATTTTGTTAAATAATTAGTGTTGGATAGTAACCCCACCAAATACCCTTACAAAAGTTCCTAGTTTGTATTTTCTTAGGAATATCAGACCTATCCCTGCAGCTTACTGAGCATAGAAGTTAAGTAAAACATATAATTCTCACTGTATCACCTTAGTAATTGGTACTAACCCTAAACCAAACACTCCCCCTTACCCCAACCATATACCTTACCATAATAAAAACCTTCCTATAACACTGTCACTACACAGGACTCACTCGTGCACACAAGCACACACAAACACACACTGACAACACTACATCTGTCCCCTTACCAAATCCTGATGCTAACTCCTAAATATACACACTTGCACACAAACATACATCTATCCCTAACCTATCCCCAGGCCTAACCCTAACTGACAAACACCCCCTCCGTACCCACTCACCTATCTTTACAAAACTAACTAAGACATTTGCACTACTCGGCTATCCATACCATTGAAATTAAGGAACACTCCCCTGTGTTTGTTAAACAAATAAACATTTGACAAAATGCAAGAAAAACATAACACCAAACATTCAAAAATAACAACCATTAAAAGAATGATCAGTTTAGACTGAATCTAAAATGATCGAAAGCAACATTTTTTTCCCTGCCAAATGACGCCACTCTCTAGATCTTTCCATGATGTCATCTGCTTACCTGAAAATGCAGCTTGAGTTATTAAACAAAGCCAACTGTGGGTAAATCCTCTGATTCCCACGTCCAGGAGTAGGTTATTACTATTACACAATGGCATTATTTAAGAAAGAAAGTAATTGCTTATCTTTCTTAAAGTCTTGGTATACTGGCACTTTAGTCTTCTTATACACTGTCTTCTGTCCGCTGATGCTACTCATGCATATGGGATTTATGTGACAGAGAAACAAGAATGTCTGTTTCTGTCTTTTTTAACTGTTTAAAAAAATAAAAAAATGACAAAGGACAGTGCAAAATATGAGGAAAATCAGGTTTATTTTTGTTTCCGTAATCTTGCAGAATGCGCCTGATTTTTCTCTTAATTTACTCTGTTCCTGGTAAAAGAAATGCTTTTACCCAGCATATGCCAATAGAAAGTCTGGCAGCTCAAAGGTACTTCAACAGCTGGACGTTTTTTTTCTATTGATACATGCTCGATTTACAATGGTTAATGCTAGCTGGACAGCCAAGCAGCACATACATTGTTGAATAGTTATGATCCTTTATTGCATAATTTGTTTTTTAAGATGGTGGCTCTTGGAAACTTCAAAGAGGGCTTTTAAGACATTTTTTGACCTCACTTTCTCCACCTGACATAACTGGCCTCTTTATTCTTGCTAAATTCTGACTATGATTGATAGCTTCTGGGGTACATTTATCAGCAAGGCAGATGTCAACTTTATGCCTATTAAATATCCCTCTAAGCGTATGGGAAAGGGACAGTCAGAATGCAAATTTAAATGACTTCTAAGACTTTCCTTCATGGACTCCCTTGCTTACAATATACTGAGAATCAATATTACTGTGTATGCTTGCAAAACAATGTGGCTTGCTACATTATTACACTTTTCTAATGACCACGATTATTTTACCTCTGCATTAACTGAACCACAGATTTCATCCATATTTACATTTTATTGTATGCTGATTGATTTCCTTTTTTACTAATTCTTTCTCCTAGTTCTCCAGAATAAATTTTGCCACTGCTGCATTTCTTTATACGTTATAAATGTTGCAACCAAACAGCTCATTTCTAAGTTTATATTCTTTCCTAGTAACCAATGGTTTAATAAATAAGTACATTTAACTGAGACACTGAGAATAGCATAAAATAAGTGAGAAAGTAGTGATGAGTGCCACCATGTGGCTGTAAGCAAGATAGCAGCATTTTAGAATAAATGGATTTACATTTCTTGTACCCATCTCCTACATGTTTTATTTCTTAACAGCTTAGGGCCCTTTAAGCACATGGTTGTCTTTTAGTAGTACTAACCTGGTAAAGGGGCTTATTCAGTGTTACCCAGCTTCTACAAGTGGGGAGCAGCAGGACTGAACCGAATAGTAGAGAAACCCTGTGAGTGGCTCATGATTTTACACTTCTGTGCTACCCTACCGTGACAAAGAAACTTACCATTTTATCTTTGTTTTAATGACAAATGTAAGATGTTTGCTCTACTCTGAGAATCTAAGAAATACTGAGAGTTTAACTTGATCACCCTGGACTACAGGAAAAATTCTACATTCCATTCTCTCATTGCATACCATGTCACTTTCTACAGTCTAAATCTTTATGAATCTTACAATCAACAGTATTTATAAAAAATATATAATATATGGAGAATGGGCACTCTTCAGTTCTTTATTTTTCCTTTACCAGAACTGATCATGTTTCCAAGTGATAGTTCAAAGCAGAAGTTGTTAAATTATTAAGTATAATTATTTGAGTGGTCTAATAAATAATGACTAGGCAGACAATCACAATGTATAGAGAAGGAGGCTCTTGGGAGTGCTCAGTATGTTAAATAATAGAATCACCACAGGCTCTTCAAATTTGCAGATAACACAGCTCAATCAAATGTGACCTAAATCTAAAGTTTAATGCAGGGAAATGCAGTCCTGCAAATGTCAGAATCAGAGGCTCTGAAATGAAAGATGTTAGGATTTCACGCTTAGCAGAAAACACAACTTCTTGTAAAAATGGGTAAAAAGAGGTTGTGTTGATGACAATGACCACTCAGTCATATTGAAAACACCAGCATACATCTACAAATCAAGCAGTGCAAGACACCATGAGCTACAGCGCTGGGTATTGAATTAGAAAAGTACCTCGCAGGCCAGTCTGCGCAGAAGTGGGCATGGCATCAGTGATTGACAGGTTAAATGGGCATGTTGTGCTATGGAAAAGACTGCATATATTTTTTTTTCCTTCATTTTTGCAGGGGGGCCAGTCCTGATAAAAAATTTTGGCTTTTAATTTGTGTTGTTGCTACTAAAGAGCCTGTCTGCGCAATTCACAAATGCTAAAGTAATAACTATACTCGTTCACGTTTCTTACTTTTTTTGGTTATTCGCATACCACAAGTGAACATTTTCCCCTCCAATCAGCCTTTTCTTATACTGCAAATGCTGCAAATGATACTTGGTGCCATTATATAGAAAGAATTATTATAAGAAAAATTCATCACAAGGGGGGAAAAAAAGAAAACAAAGGCACTATGAAGTAGAAGATTTAAGAAAATGTTTACCACGAGGATATTGCCCACAGTGAAATTCTAAACAATATAACTGTATATATATATATATATATATATATATATATATAGTAGTGCAGCACCATGAAAAATTACCAATTTCCTCGAAATATTATGTCATCTGCTGTTTAAGGATAGGTTTGTTTATTAATGTACAGTTAACACCATATAGTTTCCTTAATGTACAATGTTCTATCAGCATACTAAAGTCTATTAAGGTTTTTATGACAAAGCACTGATTTACAGTGATAACAAGAAAATGAAGGAATAATAAAAAGAAAACTAAGAAAAAAACACATAAATAGGAGATTCAGTAAATGTTAAGGAATAGAATATGAATATGACTTAAAGTTCTGTCAACATACCTATGTCTGGCATACAAGACATCCTCCAGCTCAGTACTGCTGGATTTACTACACATCAACAAGTCAGTTGGCAACAGAAATACTTGGTCTAGGAATCCAGCCATCTTCTGCAACATCAACACCATAGTTTGGAGGGATAGGTTTATCTCGCAGAGGATACCACTGCTGTGGAACAGGCTCCCCATCCAC
Organism: Protopterus annectens; assembly: GCF_019279795.1. Classification (NCBI taxonomy): domain Eukaryota; kingdom Metazoa; phylum Chordata; order Ceratodontiformes; family Protopteridae; genus Protopterus; species Protopterus annectens. The sequence continues at coordinate 820,838,413 of NC_056750.1, forward strand.
ATAAAACAAAATTCATCCCTGTCTATATTCAAATACAGCATAGCTCTATGGATGGGAAGCAGAAAATCTACCCCGGGATTGCCCCCTGTGCTGCTAACAGGCAGAGACAGCTCCTAAATGCTTTATCCCATGCCTGGGTCCCCTCAAATTATCTATGGTATGATCCCAGTTATTCTCACTAAGGGTAATATATAATTATTGGCCATGGGATGGGTAAGGCCAATCTATAATGAAATGGGACAGCTTATTTTGAGCATAAAAAGGGAAACTGGTTAGGCTTAAAATAGCCTGCCAGGGCAACTAGCCTAGTACTTACCTATGAGGCCATGAACCTATAAACCTTTGAATAAATGAGCAACTTATCCAAAATCTTTAACACATCCTTTGCACAGGAAGCATTAACTATAGCATACTCTTTGAAATATTTTGCTGATTAATTTAAAACCAGTTAAATTACTTGATTAACACAATACATGAAGAAAGACTGAATAGAATCTGAGATGAGAATTGTTTTCCATGTTTACCTGAGTGCCTTAGGTCATAATATTGAAATTACCAGCACCATTTAAAAAATCTAACTTCTCAAACAGGGTTCCAAACTGGATTTGGGTAGAGGGTTCCCATTTTCCTGCAATGCTTTAAAAGTAGATATCACTCATGGTTTGTGCCAGTATCTGACTAGAACACAGCTTTGCAACAACTTCCAGTCTATTATATTACAAACACGTAGCCAGCAGGAATTTACAGTTGATGGATAGCCCAGCTTAGAAAAGAGAAGACATTTTCTCTCACAAATGGTGGTGACTAATTACTCTGGCCTTCTCAAAGATATACAAAAGATAATGAAGTAATGAATTCAAAATCTCATAAAAAAACACACAAACACATTATTAATTTCTCAAGCAACTGTCTAGTTAGGTAAGGTATAAGCAGTTACTTTGTCCCTAGGGTCACCACTGTACTTACTATGTATGGTAACCAAAATATCTGTGATGAAAGCATGTCTACTAAGCTGAACAGTGGAATGAGCTAAGAGAATACATTTCATGAACCACATGCAAGCACATCATAGCAAGTGTAAATAAATACCCCAGAGCAATAGTATAGAGGGTAAGGAGCACTATTACCAAGTGCAGACTTGAGGTTGAAACGTGGTTGATGAACAATTGGCAGCAGCAGTAGCTGCACAGAAGAAAGGTCTGGCAATCTACTTCCATAATATGCCATGAAAACCTTATGGGAGTCTACCCATAGATTTGCCAGAGTCAGTTTTGACTCAGGGGCAATTACTTTCTTTTTTAACAAATATCACTTCCTGTGATTCAAAATGTACATGATGAGAAATTTAATAATCCAACAGTGGAATCTCCAAATAGTTGATACATATCTTAAAAGCCAGTCTTTTAGAGACTGACAATCATACTCTAAATACAGGCAGTATTTTCAGCTTATTTCCTTGCAGAAGTACTATACCCTGTAGTAAACGGAGTCTAAACACAAGTATACCACCATGACTCTTGACAGCAGACGCACATGAGAGAGAATAAGATTGAAAGGCAGTCTTTGGGGTGAAATTAGACCAAAAGACGTTTATGGGGTCAGATGTAATAGAATAATGTTAGATACATTCAGGACAGATTAGAAAACAACAAGGGCAAGCCTCTGAGATGAAACGACCATGTATGGCACCTCATGATTGTCATAGATTGTCCATGTTATGGCACTTTAAGATTGATACAAACACAACAATGTTCATCTGGGCCACAGGCACCACCTGAAGGTGAAGTGATGAGACTGCAGGAATATCACAGGCCTCAAAATCTTGCATATTTTATACCTGCCTATCTGTTCTGGCAGACAATATGCAGTTGGTTGCTAGAAGAGTTTTGATGTGCCAGAAGCAAGTCAGAGGAACACAGGGTAAGGTAACTCCATATTCAGACCTGATAGAAAGAACAGACAGAGGAAGAAGAAGATCCTGAATAAATAAGGTAGAACATATGGTTTAAAAGTTAAAGCTGGGGAGAGAAAAAGAGAGTAACAGAAGATGGGAATTATGAAGACCCTGATAATGCCAAGAAGTAGAGCTGGTGCGTGAGGAAGTAGGAAGTGAGTTAGTATAGCAGAAGACTCAGGGTAATAAGCCACGAAGGACAGATACATATGGAAAATTTACAAAAAAGAGACAAAGTTCAACAGAAAGTAAGATGCATAGAGTAGACAATATGAGATGCATTGGCCAGGATAAGTATTTGTCTGGGGGCAAGCTGCAGTACTTTTATGCATTCTTAATTTTGGCTATTTGGATATAATGCATTGAGTCTCCTTCTCTGTTGTTAAATAGTTTGTTTTGAACTCAAGACAATCCTGTAGACAATGATGTGGGGTAAAGTGGCCATGAGAAGCAAATTCTTCAGTATCTTAGATAATGTTGAGTAGTGGCTAGACCATAATAGTTTAATAACTATAGTCAGTCAGGTAATCTTCTAATAATTTTGTAATTCTGGCATGTAAGCTTGCTTTTGAAATCAAAGTGGTGAGAGCAGGAATCGATAATAGCAGCAAACCATGTGATTCTAATGTTGACTATGTCAGGTCTATGCATGATGGTTGTAAGAAGGTCTTGAAAACACTGGACTACCAACTCGCCAAGGGTTGTCATTTCCACTAAGAAGGGAAAGATGTGTGTTCCAATTACAGAGGGATTGCTCTCCTTAGGCTGCCTGGGAATGTTGATACCAGGGTGCTGGAAAAAAGACTTCATTCAACAGATGAGTCTGATACAGGAGAAACAATGCTGTGTCCTTCCTAGCTGTGAAGTAATACTTCAACTCTTTGTTCTTGCAGATTATATAGGGGGTCAGGTGGGCTTGCCTGTATTGTCTACATACATTTCTTGAACCTGAAAAATGTACATCTCTACATATTCTGGAATGTCTTACAAAAGTTGCCACAACTGTTTGGTTTCCCAGGGACACTGCTGTGTATCATTTGTCCTTATATTTCAGATGTGAGACTTGTATCCATATTCTTAACATTAAGTCCAATATATTCAGAGCTGGCATAGGATTCCTCTGAGGATATGCCTTATCTCCCCTTCTCTTCATGATGTTCATAGAGAGGCTATCAATGTGCATACAATAGCTGGAAAGCAGACAGTTTGGGGTCAGGAGGGTTGCATCTTGTTTTGTTTGAATATGGTGTGGCCTTCTTACTGTTAACTAACTGTAATCCCTAGCATATGTAATACAGTGATTTTTGTTATTGGGTATGAAGAAGACTGACTGAAAATCAGTACCAGCAAAGCAGGTATTATGGTTTTGTTCCTATAAAGAATAAACTTTCTACAGGGGAGGGGAAAGCAGCTACCTCAACTAGAGCAAACCGAGGAGTTTAAGTATCTTGGGGTCTTGTTCACGGGTGAAAATAGATAGGATATGGAGATTAACCATATAACAAGTGCTGTTATGTCACTACTGTAGGTGTTACACCTAACCGTGGTGGTAAAGCAAGAAGTTATTTAGACATGAAGATGCCAGTCTTTTGGTGAATCTGTGATCTCACCCTCACCTACAGTCATCACTGAAAGGGGCAGGAATGAAGACCTTTTGTGAGGTAGCTAGGCTCAGTCTCTACAACAGAGTGAGGAGTTCAGCAGTCTGTGAAGATCTCAGAGTACAACCATTTCTCTTTCTTTTGAGAGTAATTTGAGATGGTTTGGGAGTTTTTATTTATTTGTTTGAAATTTTTAACTCAGGGTACAGCATTGATCTAAAAAATGACAAATTTCAATCTCAACCCAAGAAAAAAAAAACAAACTCAAAACATTTAAAACACATTACAAGTATACAGTTATACAGAGAGGAAGAATACAATATAAAAAAATGTAGAAGCTCAGTATAAAGCAAACGAGAAGTACAACAGTATACAATAAAAACAGACGGAGCAATATTTTTACAATATATATTGCAATGTATTAGAACAACAAAAACAAATAAAAAAGTGGAAGAACTTTAATGTTAGTCCTGACTCCAAGACAAAATGGTGGGTAAAAATTAGGGAGTGTTGAGGAAAAGATTCCCAAAGTTTAGGGCCTAGCACAGTGAAGGAATCATTTGTGGGGTGCAGTTTTTACTCTGGATTGGAGTTGCCTTTGAGTGGCTGGCCCTTATGAGGTTGAGTAGTGGGATTTCTCTAATAAGTTTAGGGGTTAAAGGGAGAAGCACCTGCTCATTAAGGAGTATGAACAATTGTGATACAATCAATAATAATTCATCTCCTTGCCTGACTTGAAGTCATTTGGCTTTTTCTAAAGTGTTGCAGTAGTGTTCATCTCTAGCAAAGTGTGTGATAATAGTTGCAGATTTTGTGATTGACTGGATTGTGGCAGATTTCATTTGTGACTGGATGGTTGTGGTGTTCTTTTTGGATGCAGCAGCTATGAAGGGGAGCCCATATTCAAGCTGTGTAAGCAGTGTACCTTTGCCTATGGTAGACCTGGTAGAGTGTGAAAGATAGGGGGAAATGTTATCCCAGATAATGAGAGCAATATTTTTTTTACATGTATCGTCCAAATGCTGTAAGACTCCCCACCCCCCCATGTCTTCCATGAGCGACGTATCAGATATGGCCTACTGAGAGGAGGCTTCTGTGCAGACTATACAGAAGTTGTAAGAGTTACAGCTCTAAGTTTGCCAGAGAAAGTACAGGGATTCCACAACAGGAACTGGAAATGTCTGCATGGGATAGGAAAGTGTGAGTTACACTGGTCATTTGTTACCACCACTACCTTCATCAGGAAAATAAGTTTAATAGGGGATGGATGGATTGATGTAACAAGAAGGAGGGGTGTAAGAAGGTTTATAGGTAATACTCTGGAAGCATATAGTAGGTGGGACAGCAAGAAAGCATTGGCTGTAGCTGTTCAGGTATAGATAGTTCTAGAAGTCTTGGCTCAGTATAACACACCTAAGCCTCTGTTTGTTGTTGCAGTTATGGGGTCAGTATTACATTCAAGCTTGTACTCATTGTCCAAGGTGACCCTAGGAAGTATTGCAGATTTCATAGCTTCATAGGCTGCATACCTCTCAAATGTACTGATTTCCTCGGTATTTACCAGTTTTGAGGGCAAAATAATGGGGTGCCATAAATTGCAGAGTGGACCCTTCAATTCCTAATTTTCTTTCTTTACAACTTGAAGTTGTATCTGACATCATCATCCATCACCAGCATATCCTGCAACGTCATCAACGTGCAGGGGCGTGCATGATAACAGCTAGCCTGTCAGAGACTCGGACTATGTTTACAGTGCCTATTTGGAATTGGAATAGCAGAAGCAGCACAGCAGTCAGCAGAGTTGTTTGCATTACAATTTAACTTTACTTCTTCTGCAGTGCATAGTCTGTCCAATTACAGTTTTATTATATTTTCGTGGTATGTTGTTTTATGTTCCTGGTTTCAGTTTAAGATTTTTTTGTTTTATGTTTGAGAGCAGCATAGTTTAATACTGTGGTTTGCTTGGTTTGGCCTTATGTATACAGCACACCATTGTCGATTTCAATATCTTTGGAACCATATCATCTTCATCTGGGAATGATGATGATCTGACCATTTCCAGAGCTACTGTTACTAAAACGATAAACAAAACTCTTCCAAATGTGACTGTAGCAAATGATGCCTGGGAGAGGGTAGTGAACTGTTGCACAAAATGTATTCATCTAATTCTAATATCATCTGAGGGCAATGAAATTTGTAATAAGTCAGAAAAGAAAACTATTTCTCCAGAACACATATTACAGGACAGAAATTTGTTTTGTTTTTACATTATGTTGTTTGCATATATCTCTTACTGTGAAAAAAGCATGATGGATTTTGTGGGGAACTGAAGAAGTATGGGACTGGTATGTCTTCGACAGTTATATAGAAGGTAATTTGCTGCACTGGTTGTGATGGAATTCAGTGAATTAAATGCCCACTTTCAATTTTTTTCTGCAATTAAGATCAGTAAGCTGAATGACTTGCTGTTTTGTTGTGGTATGGAAGCAAAGTAGTATTTACTGAGGTTACAGAACTGTACTTTATTGTTGAATGTGTTTATTAGTCTTTGTCAATCTCACTTATAAGGTAACTTGGACAAGTGAGAATAATTTAGTTGTGCTGAATTTCACCTTAATTGTACCTGTTTAAACTGATGCATTCCATTGGTGAATATATACTTTCTACTGGTAGTATGTAGGCAGATCTTGAAACGGGGTTTGTGGATACGTGAACATATTACATATTTGTTTTTGAGGTTGTAGATATTTGTATTTAGAGCAGTGTGTTCTGTTTTAGCTCAGTAATGACATGCTTTGGCAATGTCCATAATAAACAATAGTTTGCCTTGGTTTCTTTCATTTATAATTCACCTTTTTGTGGTTTAAGATTTATTTTTAGAAGTCACGTTTAGCATAATACAGAACTAAACCATTAAAAAGAAGTAGGATAATTACGACACAATACAATTCACACTAAATTATCAAACTTACAAGCTGTGCATAGCTGTTTATGCAGTTTAATTGTTGAAGTAGTCCCGAATTATTGAGAGAACAATTATTTTTTAGATGTACAAGTCTTTTGGGTGTCGATACAGATTGGTATATTTTACAGGAACGTATGCGGATGTACTTACCCTACAGGATATGCAGTAGTAAGCACCACCCAAAATTTTGCCTATCTACAGTAACACACACCCATTTAATTAACTACTTTATTATTAGAGTGATCAGAGGGCAAGTCGTATGTTATTGTCACTGATTAAAGGAAAAGTCCACCCTCTTTTAAAGTTTAACCATAGCTCTCAACAGACCAGATTTTCACAGAATATCCAGATTTTTTGCCTCATATTTTTGGTCTGTTCCTCATAGAATTTGTGATTTTCTGGCAAATCACTGATGATTATCAACTCTCATTTTCTTATTCAACACCTCATGTTAATGGCACTATTATTTTAAAAATGTCTCTGTCCCTCTCTCTCTGACCCTGATTATTTCTGGATGTGTCACTGATTCAGTTGAAATTTTCTCCTGATTTTAGTTGAAAGCAATGCAACCATACCTTGCATCCAAAATGTATGCATCAGTTCTGATGGTACACCTTTGTAATGTCTCATATTTTAGCTGCTGAACTCTACAGCCATTAAAAATAATAAATAAATGTTTGTTTTCTGGTAATCATGAGGACCAGTGTGCAAATCCTTGTTGCAGGTATTAATATTTCTGAGATATTACATACAAAGCACAAAAGAAAATTGTTCTTCAATTTGTATTTGAATGTTGGTATCCCACAATCCCATTGGAGTGGGTGGGGCTGCATAATTATGTATGCAAATGTTATATTAATCAGTGTACAGATTTCTGGCTATTTTTCATAGGCCTTTGTCCGGATTTTTGATGTTTCCAGGCTGAGAGTTATGGTAGGCTGCATGATCTACAGAGGTAATAAGCAAATTCACAGGAGGTACAGAAGGGCCTATTAAGATACCCAGCCATATGCATTTTGTTTCTAAGATGTTTACACAGATCTGAACTGAACTACCAAGCTTAAAAACTGTTGCTCAGCAATTAGACTAACTCAAATATGTATATATAATAAACAGATAAAGTTAAATTCAAAGCAAAACAATAGATCAGTCGTATACACAAACCACAGCTATAAAGTACATGACAGAAAAGTTACAGCAGAAGGTGAAAGACAGCTTTGTCTAATGGTAAACTGTAAGCACAGTGCATGATGATGTTCAACCAGTCTGTATAATAAAACACAGAGTAATATAAGTCCATGAGTAATCATGTAATCCACTCTGAATATCCTGGCAAGTTAGTGCCACCAAAAGCATGGCTGCTTCAGTCAGTATGGATTAATAAGTTTTACATTCCTAGTATAGTAGCTTACTTCCACTCCCATTATAAGGAATAACAATGGAGAAAATAATCACTAAGTCATGGGAATGGTGCACAGACATACACAAGGAGTTTGCACATAGCAAAAGCCAGACCAGTCCATGTATTTCATGTGGCACTGTTAGGTTTATATTGAATCATGGTAGATTTGATCTTTGCATACTACCATTGTCACAACTTTAAGACCTAGCCAGAGAGTATAAGCACTTAATCTGACTACACAATATCCTCTTTTATTTTCCCTAAACCTGTGTGTCCATTGACTGCGGCCATTTGAGGTAAATTAGGACCCTGATGAGAATATGGGGAGACTGCTTCTTATGCCATTTTTGCCAAGTTTCCAGGTCAAACATACCTGGCCAGCAGATGCACTGTTTTCTATCAAGGATGCGAAAGGAGATGAATAAGGAGTGCGACTGATATGTGATCAGTGTTGAAGTTAATATGATTGAATCATTATAATGTTGTAGAGTTTGTAATTGGATACACTGTATTTTTAGCAATAAGTCACATTTCAGTGTAGGAAATTAAGGGTTTACTGATGGCTGGAGTGCTTTGATCATATAGATGAAGCCAGAGTAGGTGGTAAACCTGCATTACCTATAACAGACTATGGCATACTGCTATTATACAATTATATTATTTAAACAATGACTCTTACCATTTTAAATTAAGAAAATTGTTAGGTGGAACTTTGTTTTCCATTTTTACTTGCATCTGGGGGATGACATTTTAATGAAGTATGCATGCAATGGTCATGTATGTGCCATCACTTTCAAATTCCACTGATTTAATAGACTTGTTGCCACCTTTTAAGAGAGACAGAGCTAGAGATGCATCCAGCTGTTTATGTTATGATATTATCTCACGCCTGCTGTACTCTGAGTTTTCTTAATTTTATTTTATTTTTTAATTGGGTAGTGCAATACTATATGTGAAGGCTGGAGTTTTGTTTTGTATGTAGTGTTAGATTTTTATTTCTCTGCTTAACAGCATGGGGAATATGGCATCTATAATGGTTTTATTGCAGCTGCAGTTTCAGTATTTTGTTTTCTGTTTGTTTTAATTTTGAACTTATTAGCTTAATGATCAATTTACAATGAGCATGCATAAATGAAAATGATGGTTGTTCTGTTGTTGAAATATTAATTACCTTTTATTGTATAATTTGTGTTACATTACTTTAATTCAAGTATTGTACTTGACACTGTTACACACACACACACACACACACACACACACACACACACACACACATACACACACACACACACATATCTGTCCAAAAAAAAATATATATATATAGATATAGATGTGTGTGTGTGTGTGTGTGTGTGTGTGTGTGTGTGTGTGTGTGTGTGTGTGTGTGTATATATATATATATATACAGTATATATATATATATATATATATATATATATATATATATATATATATATATATATATAGTGCATATGTACTTTCAATTACATTATATAATTAATTGCCATTTAATGTGTATGTTCTGTTATTAGTTATAGTTCATATATTATACTATGTAGTTTTGCACAAACAAACACACCCACACACAGATATGTGCATCTATATATGTTGTATAGATGTTTTATTATAGACAGACAGGGATATATGTTACGCAGGTACTTACATAAGTTCAGTTAGTTTTTGAAGTATGGCAGGTATAAACCACATATTTCAATAATGCACATAGTGCATTAGATGGTGAATTAATTACACATCTGACACACAACCACCATTTATTTTGGCATATATGCATTGCATTGTGTACTTTGTTCTACTTATGCTGACATTCTGTGGTTAGATTGCTTATTAGGTCATCATATTACACTGAAATTTAGTCATAGTCTGACTTACAGTGCTGACTCACTTGTTCTGAGCTTGTGGTTTACTTCTCGGCATATGCTGGCTGTTCATAAGGCTATATCACAGCCTAAGTCTGTGCCCACATACTTAATGGATGAAGACAGCACTCTGCTTAGCCAGTGCTGGCTATTCTGAATGTCACTGTTTGTAACAAGAACATTGGGCAGCTTAAATAAGTCAAGGGTTCCTGTCTTACTAGAATTCAGACTCTATGCTCTTGTCTTTTCCACATTTTTTAGCCAAACATTACAGATACCTTGACTGCCTAAAGAAAATAGAAAACCCGCTGCTAGAAAATTCACTGCCATGGTCTCTGTACTGCATTCTTTCCATTGCTACTTTACTGTCCTGTGATTTAGTAAAAAATGCAGGAGAAAACAAATATTACTGACTTCATAACAAGTACAGTATTCAGATGTCTAAATGTTAATATTCAACAAAACAAAATGGGAATCTGCTCTGCTGATCTGGCCATTTTATCCTAATATAATACATTTCAAAATTAAAATTTCATTTATGGAATGTCAAAAACATCAACTTCTATATCTAGCGGTACTTTTTACACTATTTTTTACAGTTATGTCAAAAGACATAATCATTCTCTTGATTTATATGTTATTTGTTTCTTAAGTTCCTGTCATTTCAAAAAAAGGTCTTTGGACAGCCCACTTATGCAATTAAAAATGATTAAATCAATACATTTATTGAGCTGATTGTTCTCAGTAGGTCTAATTACATTTTTCATGGGAGTTTTCTTGTGGTATTGTAGAAATCTTATGTAGTACATCAGAAAATTCCTGTATTGTAAAGATATGATAGGTCCTAATGTATCTAAGAAAGAGCTACTGTGGAAGGATGTGTCACAGGCCATATGGCATGAAATCCCTGACTCTGATGATGACAATCATGTCACATTCATAGCTGCAGCCCACAACAAGGTATGATCTGCTGTTAGTACTGAGGACAAGATGAATGTTAGTATGGTGAAAATAATACAGAATATAAATGTGATCCTAAATCAGCATCTGTAATTCAATATGACTGTGCTGCTGTAATTCAAACAAAGCCGAATGAAGCTGATAAGAAACTATATCAAGGACAGGCTGTGGCAGACTGAAAATAAAGGGCATGGAGGATAACAAAATGGATGACAACATATCAATACAGATTCAATTGTGAGGAAGAGGGGACAAGACAAACTTGGCTTCTTGGTGTTTTTGAGACTGAGTTGATACAAAAGCACACATAAAGACAGGAAAATAAACCATCAGTTGGAAAGGATGTCAGAGATATACCTCATGTGAAAACACTGTATTCACTTTGTGGTGATGTGAGGTAGTACCAGCAATATCAATAAATTCAAGCTGAAGAATGTCAAACTCACTTTAATAAAACAATAAATAAACCAATAAACAGTAAGCATTTAATAAAACAATAAATAGTAAGCAATTAGTAAAACAATAAACAGTAAGCATTTACTAAAACAATAAACAGTAAGCAAAGTCAGTTTGACGTTCTTCGGCTTGGATTTATTGATTTTACTGGTTTTGATTTTGCACCAAGCCTACGTCCACCACTGGTTTATTATTCTTTCTTCTTGGAGTATTGCCAGCAATGCCAGGAGAAACAGGGCAGTGAATGTGTAACAAATGCCAACACATTTTGTAAAGAATGTCATTTGTATATCAAACTGATTTGTACAGATGCTTGTGTTGAAAAATGTATTGGTAAAGTTGTTTGTATTAAAAATGTACCAACAGTGTGTTCTGCTGGACAGAAAAAGAAATAAGCATGCATTACTGTAACTATTTAAATGTATATGTTTTAACAGAGGATACTGGAAGAGAAGAGGTTAACCTCAAACTACCTAACTTTAAAAATAGTTTGAAATTAAATTATCTGGCTTAGACCATAAAGATTGCATCTTATAGTTCTCAATGCAGCCAGAGAAAAAAAGGCGGCACTAAGAAGCTTTCTGCATTGTATTTGAGATGAACTAATTGCTAGTCTGGAAGGCTGGAGGTTTGAAATTGTTTTATAACTTCCAGGAGCTGCAGCAGATCTTAGCAATGGTTCTGTGCATGTGTGTACTATTGACACATATGTGCTAAATCCTGGCAGCTTCTAGCCAATGGAGGTACATGGGAATCAGAAGTCAAAGGACCAGATGTATGTGATATCATTCTGCAATCTAGGACAAAAATGGTGTTTAATACTAGATGACACTGAAGTCTCATGGTACTCTACTTTTGGAACCTGACAAAGAAGGACCGCTCATTTAATTCATCTTGCCTTGCTCTAGTAAGTGAACCAAGCAATAGTAATTATTAGATCAGTCAAGAAAAATAGTGAGATTAGTTAAGTACTATTTTTCTGTATCTGTGTGAATCTATTCATCTGTGTTATTTTAATATTTCGTGGGAGTGAAACACTTGTGTTTATTGTAAATAGATTTTTAGTATTTCATGTTATTTTATTATTTATTATTAAATATATTTAAACTTTTCATTGTGGCTGGTTCTTTAGAGAATATTTTAATTATTGAGAGTACTTATATATATTTGGTGACTCTGTGGTCACTCCTGAAAGGCTTACTGCATTGGTCAAACACTATCATTTGTATTAATATTAATTTCACTCTGCATGTTTAGGTACCCTTGTAAGAGCTGTAGAGTAGCTGGCTTTGGAGTGGTAGTGTAACTGCCTTATACTATGGGCAGAAGTGGGCATAGCTAGTAAATCTGTTCCAGTCTTTCCCAGGTGTGTGTGTGTGTGTGTGTGTGTGTGTGTGTGTGTGTGTGTGTGTGTGTGTGTGTGTGTGTGTGTGTGTGTGTGTGTGTGTGTGTGTGCGCACGCAAATTAAACCTCCTAGAGTATGTGTGTCAGCTGCTTGGAGCAGGGACACAAAACACTGGTTTCACAGAGAGGGTGCTGGAGGACTTGGCTGGATAGTCAGCTCAGGACTCATTGCTATAGCTGTGCCAGTGGGGAGTCTTACTGGGGACCTGGAGGGAGAGTGAGAGAGAGAGAGAAATCCAGACCCTGGACTGAGTGGGTTCCCTGTGTGCTCTTAAAGGAGGTTGTGTTTGATGCAGACAGCTGCATCTGGAAATACTGTGCATATCTATATTTGTTCCAAATGAATGTCTCTCTCCAGTGTCAGTGGTGAGGATTCAGGCTCAATGATTACTGGCTCAGAGACCTGACATCACACACTCATTAAAAATTGCCAGAGATTATAAACATACCTCTCAACTGTGCATATTTTTGCAGAATGTCCAGATTTTGGCCTCATAATTTTGGTCTGTTTTCTATATTCTTGTGGCTTTCTGGCAAATTAATGGTAAATCATTATAGATTGCAGTTGGAAAATAATGACAGACATTTCAGTTTCAGACTTCATATCCTTCAAAATATTTGTGCTAATGTAAAACCTGTTATTCTATCAACTTTCTAAGATTGTAAGAGCAATATTTTAAAAAAAATATCTCTATTTTGGGGCCTTTATCCCACTTTTATTCATGGCTTTGTCCAGATTTATTGATCTAAGAGGTTGAGAGGTATGATTAGGAACCTAGAGCTTACAAAAATGTGTCAATTATATTTTGTGGAAACAAATATAATACACCCAACATAAATGTGCCAGAACTATTGAGTTATCATCAGTACATCTGAGAAGTAGTTTGCTACACAACTGTTGTATAGTGATATACAACCTCAGGATTCACATTAATTTATATAGATGTTGTATAATGATACACACCCTCAGCATTCAGACTGAGTTATACTGCTGTTCTATAATGATATACAACCTCAGCATGATATCACTGTTCTATAATGATATACAACCTCAGCATGATATCTCTGTTCTATAATGATATAGAACCTCAGCATTCATTCAGACTGATTTATATTGCGGTTGTATAATGATACACAGCCTCAGCATCCACACTGATTTATATTGCTGTTGTATAATGATATACAACCTCAGCATTCAGACTGATTTATATTGCCATTGTATAATGATATACAACATAAAATTATATAGAACTTCAGCATTCACACTGATTTATATTGACATTATACAATGATACACAACCTCAGCATTCAGACTGATTTATATCACCATTGTATAATGATATACAACCTCAGCATTCAGACTGATTTATATCACCATTGTATAATGATATACAACCTTAGCATTCACACTGATTTATATCACTGTTATATAATGATATACAACCTTAGCATTCACACTGATATATAGTGCCATTGTACAATGATGCACAACCTCAGCATTCACACTGATTTATATTGTCATTGTATAATGATATACAACCTCAGCATTCAGACTGATTTATATTGCCATTGTATAATGATATACAACCTTAGCATTCACACTGATTTATATTGCCATTATATAATGATATACAGCCTCAGCATTCAGACTGATTTATATTGCCATTGTATAATGATATACAACCTCAGCATTCACACTGATTTATATTGCCATTGTATAATGATATACGACATCAGCATTCACACTGATTTATATTGGCAAAGAGTATGCTTTGATATAACTCTGAGGACCTTGGCTTTACATGGGATATTAGAAGAAGTTAACTGGAAATGTGTGTTACATATATGGATACATTTCATTGTCTACATCAATCAAGAACATTAATGAGGACTGTAACTGTACTTTATAGAAAATGAACAAAACAACCGAAAAACTAAAAATTTACAGATCCATGAATGATATTAGATCCTAAGTGCACATGTTGTGTTTTGTACAGTCTTAAACTTACAGTCAGCAGTTTATAAATTAAAGATAAATCCAGGGATTCATTAATGCCTACACTAAGTGTACACTGTTGTGAGTGAACAGATAACATAACTCACACCTTCTTCCTCCTAATTTTAGTTTTTTTTTCTACTGGTTTTCTTGCAGCCTTGCAGTTTGTTTGTACCAGGATATGATGTTAGTGATTTCTACTACCTTTCAACTCTCCATATTTTTGCCTCATATGTTAAGTCAGTTCCTCATAAAATTTGTGTTTTTTTTGGCAAAAATTGCATCTTATTTTATTCATTTTACTTCATTATATATAACACATACTTATTACCTTTTTGCCCCCCCACTCCAGTTTCCGCAACCAAAGCCTTATTTTTTCAACATCATTCCTAAGTCCCATTCTTCATTGAACATGATTTCCTTAACCCTCTAATTCCAGATTAGCCATAATATGGGAAACATTTTTATTGAGATTTCCCCCCTCTTTTTTACTTTTATATCTAAAGTAACAGTTTCAATCATGTCCATATTTAAATTGCTTACATCTTTAAAATCATTCACATGTTTTTTCTATAATCTTTTCCCATAAGATTTTTACCCTTTTACATTGTATAAAAACATGTTCACATGTTTCAAATTTACCAAAATATAGACAAACTCTGTCTTATATACTTTTATATGGCATATTCACCTTCACTGGTAGCTTTTGTATAGACAACCTCCACAGAAAGCCTTGACCTTCTCTATGTCTTTTACATCTTTTCATTCTTGCAGCAATGGAACTCCTTCTCTCATTCTTTAATTCTTTCCAAGGATATAGCCTGTAATAATTTTCCATAATCTTTTCATACCACTTCTTCTATCATTTTCAATTTCTTTTAAATTAATTTTCCATAAAATAATCTTATCTTGATAATTTTAAATGTCTTTATTACAATAGCTCCTCCTTTTTTCAGAACTAAAAAAGGTCAACCATTCCATTTTATACTTCACACTTAATATTTTCATTATTAACATATCGTCATTATCTTTTAAACACTTCATTACTGTGTATAAATTTAAGGATGACATATACACTACAGGGTTTATTAATCCTAAACCTCCTTTTTCACTAACACATGCAATATCCCTCTTTACACAGAGTTTAACTTTGATCCCCATATAAATGCAAGTGTTATATTGTATACGTCTTTCTCTAACTTTAAAGGAATGCTAAAGGCTCTAGTTATATAAGTAATATTTGCTAACATAACTGAATTTATTAAATATACTTTCTTTTTAAAGGAAAGCCTAAAAGACTTCCAAAACACACACATTTTTTAAATTCCTCTAGTTTCTCTTTCCATACAGAATTTATAATTTCTTGCTTCTAAAGTTTATTCCAAGAATCTTTTTTTTTTTCTTTATTAAATTCAACTCCACCAATCTTTCCTTCAAAACCTAAGGTTTGACTATTATCTTTATTTAGTACAAGCCTAAACAGCTCTATTATGTTTCATCTTCTTATTCATGAACATTGACGTTACATTCATTACTAGTGTGAATAATGTACCACTCAATGGGCATCCTTGCCTAATACCTTTCTCTAACTTTATATTGTCACTCAATCATCCATTTATCATAATTTTTACTGTATTATACTTGTATGTTGACATACACACAATTTTAATCTTTTGACTTATATTATACATATCAGATATATCCCATAATACTAAATAATGTATCAATCAAAAGCTTTGCATAAGCCTCTTACCACCAATTTTGCCTAAGCATTTCTATTATATCATCTACTAATTCCCTAATTATTAAAATAAGTCTTGAACTTTTTTACCTTTTATACCAATCACATAATCATTTACAACCTTACCTACTTTTACTTCCATCATTTTGTGTAATATTTTCATAAAAATAGTGAATGTACTGCAAAGCCACAAAAGGAAGAGCAGGACTCAAGATATTTTAGTGCTTTCATTTGATTTAATATGCAACAAACTTCATTGTTCAATTTAATATACAACGAACTTCATCAGATGAAGTTTGTTGTATATTAAATTGAAGAGGAGCTCTCTGATTATGTAGCCCAGGCAGGTATGGCCCTGACCCTGAGCAGTATCCTTCCTTCACCACGAATGATGCCACAATATAGTGACAAGATGATCAGCTTTAACAATTGGCTTAATTTCTGGTGTCATTCAAAGGGGATCCAGTGTCTGTCTGCTTGGGATGACATGCTTGACAAGCCACGCTGCCATGAGGATGGCTTGCACCTGTCACCCCTGGGATTCCGGATATTGGCTAAGGCTCTTGCCACCCCTATAGTGCCTTTTTTAGGCAAGGCTCAAATTCTAAACCTACCACCCTAGAAAACAAAAACGGAAAGAAACTAAGGGTAATGCTGCTCAATGCCAGAAGTCTAAATCTCAAAATGCATGCACTCGAGGCCCTTCTCAGTATGGAGAACATCGATGTCTGTGCTGTGACTGAAACCTGGTTCAAGGCTCCTGAGAGCACCCCGGCACTATCAGGTTTTACCTCATATCATGCGTTCCAGCCCCAAAACCTGGACCATACCACAAAAGGAGGGGGTGTATCCATATTCATCAAGGATACCCACACCTCCAGGTTGGTGGTTACGCACGAAGCATCGGAAACCATCCAGGTGCAATTAACCATAGGCAAAACTGCTCTACAATTTGTAGCATGCTACAGGCCACCCTCTCAAACTCAGGAAATCCACACAGCCTTCCTGAAGACACTGGAGGGTATAAATGTATCACCAAACACCATCATATTGGGTGACTTCAACTACCCGAATATAGACTGGGAACATTACTCAAGCCCCAACTTTCTAGCCCAAAGGTTCCTGGAGTTCATAAATTCAAATGCCATGGAACAACTAGTCACCGTCCCCACAAGAGGAGAAAATATACTAGATCTCATCATCACAAACAAGGGGACAAAATGCTCCACAGCGGAAGTATATCCCTCATTGGTGAGATCAGATCATAAACTAATCTCACTAGAAATCCACATCCGCCCCACCCCAAACAAAAAGACCACAGTGAAGAACTTCTCTAAAGCAAACTTCACACTACTCAAGACAGGTGTGGTATCCTTCAAGGCCCCGAGCCAATGGAAACCACAACCCAATCTCTGGAAGCCCTTACAAATGCCTTCTATGAACACCTTCAGGACTGCATGGATCAGGCAATCCCAAATAAAACCAAGACTCTTTCCACCAAGGGCAAATGTCCAGTCTGGTGGACCCCAGCCATAAACAAACTTTACAATAAGAGGAGAAAGCTATTACATGATAGAGCAAAATCTCAAAAAGGGAAGGCATCTTTGATCAGTACTAGCAAGAAACTATGATCCCTCATAAAATCATCCAAGGCCAACTTTGAGAAAAAAATTGCCATAGATTCAAAAGACAATCATAAGGCCTTCTTCAGCTATGTCAGAAACCTGGGTGGAAACTCCCAGATATGCTCAGAATTAGTCCAAAATGATACAAAAATCACTGAACCCACAGACATTGCCAACATACTGGCAGACAGGTTCAGCACAAACTTCACCCCCCTCTCCCCCCCAAAAGAAGAGATAACTATCCCAACAGAGTGTAGCCTCCCAGACATCTCAAATGTCCAGGTGAAAGCTGCTCTCTCTAAAGCTAAAAACACAGCATCAATGGGACCGGATGGTGTCCCTGGCTGTGTGCTAAATGAACTCAATGAAGAACTAAACCCGCACATAAGGCAGCTGTTTAATCTTAGCCTTACCACAGGACATGTGCCCAAGGAGTGGCGTACGGCAACTGTGGTCCCACTCCACAAAGGCGGTGCCTCTACGGACCCTGGTAATTACCGCCCCATAAGCTTAACAAGCCTGGTCTGCAAAGCTATGGAGAGGATCATAATGGAACTCATAAACAAGGACATAGGGGACTTGCAGACCTTGGACCCAACCCAGTTTGGCTTTGTCAAGGGCAGATCTTGCCTTTTGAACTTGGTCAACTTCTTTGAAACAGTTACCAAGGCCATTGATGAGGGAAAGGCAGTCCATACAGCCTACCTTGACCTTGCAAAAGCTTTCGACACAATACCCCACTCGGGTATCATAGAGAAACTTACTAGCTTAAATGTAAACCCATATGTCACAAGATGGGTTGCAAACTGGCTAAAGGACAGAACCCACAGGGTTAGAGTTGCTGGAGCCATGTCAGACTCCAAGCCGGTTACAAGTGGTGTCCCACAGGGCTCAGTCCTTGGCCCCCTATTGTTCAGCATCTACTTCTCAGAAGTACAGGCAAACATAGGAGGACTATGGCTGACAAAGTTTGCGGATAACTGCAAACTGGGTGAATAGTGGATAGTACATCGGACACAGACATCCTTCAGAGGGGTCTCACGGAAACTGATAGCTGGTGCCAGAGCCATGGCCTGAAGTTAAATGCAAAAAAGTGTATAGTCATACCCTTCGGGAAAAACAAGGTAACCCCAAGCTACCATATAGATGGCAACCCACTAAGCACAGAAGAGGTTATCAGGGACCTGGGTACCCAGGTTGACAGTGGCCTCTCATTTGACACTCACATTGCTAAAGTGGTTCGAAAGACCTTCTACATTGCCCATCTGATCATGAAGGATTCACATCCAGATCAAGTGAGGTCATTGTTCCCCTGTACTCTTCACTTATCAGACCAATGATCGAGTACAATGCCCCATTCGGGATGTATCTCACCCGACACCTTCAGCAATTGGAGAGACCCCAAAAGTTCCTCACTAAAAGGATAAAGGGACTCCAAAACCTGTCATATACTGCCAGACTGAAGAAACTCCAACTCTATTCAGTTGCATACCATCTGCTCAGAGGTGACCTGTGCCTGACATACAAGGCCATGACCAACCCGGAATTAATGGACATGCTCCACCTCAAAAAATCCAAATCCACCAGAACCACTAGAGCAAGTGACTTAAACCTTAGCACGGATATAAATAGGACGTGCTGGAGGGATAGATTTATCACCCAGAGACTCCCCATGCTGTGGAATAAAATCCCGGTCCATGTGAGGCAGAGCACATCGCTGGCTCTGTTCAAGAGAAATCTTGACCGGTGGATGGGAGATCGTAGGTTTACCCCGGGAATCATCTCTGTGTCACTGCTGGACAGAGGCACAACAAACTAATGGGCACATTATTTCTAACATAAGGGGTGGCGTAAGCCACATAACTTTGGGCTAGGCTTATAAATGCCCTAGGGCAGATAGCCTAGTATAAATCTATGAACCTATGAACCTATGAAAGAGCTAAAATATCTTGAGTCCATCTCTTCCTTTTGTGGCTTTGCTGTACATTCGCTGTTTTTTCATTTTTTGGTTGAGATGGCTGTTGGGTATTTTCATAAAAATAATAATCCATATTATTTAATATAACTGGTCTCCAATTTTGAATTTTTTCCTTCTCTCCTTTTTTCCATATAAATGTTATGATACCTCAACACAACTCGTTATACAAAAAACTTTCTCTAACTATTTATTTAATACTTTTATAAACCATCGTTTTGCTCCAAAGTAAGATTTGTATATATCTTATATTCTATTCAACGTAGTCCTGCTGCAGAATTTAACTAATTCCTTTCATTACTTGCTATAGTTCTTCTATTTCTTTCTCTTTTTTCTAAATCCTTATTCTCCATGTCTGAAAAAGTGTGTACCTTCCATTTCTTCAATGTTTTACTTCTCTTTTCTTTAAATACCATCCTAATATATTCTATTACTATATTTATATTCTCCTATTGTATGCTACGTATTTTCCCCTGATGAATCTTTCATTTACCTCATTACACTATCATTCTATTTGATTATTTTACTTAAATAAGGTAAAATTTATTTTCTTCCTTTCAAAAAATATATTTGTTTATACAATAAATGCTCTATTTTTCTTATTAATTTCATATATTTTCTTTTATTTACTAGATTCTCTTCATTCTTCTCTATACAGTCAATCATATCATTACTTAAATTCTTATAATTCCTCTTTTCTCTGCATATTTTATCTTTTTCCTGTGCCATATAACATTTTTTATATTTTAGTTTAAAATTAACCAGCATTCTGACCAATCTTTGCAAAATTGTTTCATTTCTATATGATCTTGCCATAATTTCATGACCTCTATTCTCCCTTTATCTATCTTTTACTTGGGTCTATATTTTGGGTCTTTAGTATTAAAACTTTGAATGTTCTGATATCGAACACTATTCAGTGAATGCTAAGAATAGCGAAGCTGCAGAACAGCAAATTATTTCCTCGGGAAAGAATTTGGTTGGCCATTTCTGTGGCTTCACTATTCTTAGTACTGTGGTAGAAAGTGACGGGTTGGGTTCAGGTAAGTGTGTGATTGTTTGTACATTAGGGTTAGGGGCGGGTTAAGTGAGTTAGGGTTAGGACGCGGGTTAGGCATGTGTGCTATAGTGACAGACTTTATGGTTAGGGGCAGTTTAAGTGAGTTAGGGTTAGGGCGCGGGTTAGGTGAGTGTGCGATAGTGACGGACCTTAGGGTTAGGGTTTGGGTTAAGGAAAGTGGATAAATAGTAGTGTATGTTTCGTTTAGTGTAGCATTAAATGTAGGAATTTAAGTGTATGTGTGTGGTTGATGTTTGTTTGATGTGCTTGTGTTGTGTGTATGTGTTTCGGAGCAGAAAATTTTTTCCATGGGAAAAAATTTGCTTTTCTGAATGTTCGATATTTTAAAGTTTAGATGTTTTGGGGCCGATTAAATAGCGTTCGCTATTTTCATTTTTTGATAATGTGATATAAACACATTTACTTCATTTATTCTTTTTATTCCTTTCTCTATTTCTGTATATTCATCATTTCCTTTTACCATCATCTATATTACCCTATTATCTGAAAACCTAGTCAGTGATACTCCTTGTGCAACAGCTGCTAAACTTTCTGATAATAAAAAATAATCTATTTTTGTTCTTTTCTCCCCTCCTCTATACAACCAGGTATCTAAATTCCATATTTTTAACTGTCCATATTTTATAATGCCTTTTACTACTTTAACATCATAAACCATTTTGTTAGGATGTCTTAAATTACAATTAAAGTCCCCTACTACAATTATCTCCATGGTAACTGCTACACATTGTACTATCTTTCTAAATATTTCTTCCCTCTCCTTTTTTATAACAAAAGCATATAATGCAATAGTTCTTATAACATGTTCTCTCCATCCTATGTTAATAACAGTCATTTTACCTATTATAACAATTGTAATGTCTAACACTTTAATTGTAGCTTTATATAATACAAGTATTCCTGAACAGGTGTCTTTCCACAAAATTCCATATTACATTTTTTCTTACCACACTTCTGTTTGATATCTTTCTGTTTTTGACAAAAATCTAAAATCTTCTGGTATAATAACATTACTACCTAACTTTTTTACATCACTCCAAAATCCCTATCCTTTCCAACCTTTTAAAATTATTCACATTTATTGACAAAACTTTACAAATAACTCTAGGGTGATTTGCATATATCCCATGAGGCCTCTGATGCAAGAGGTTTAACATATCACACAGTTAGAAGTCTAGCTTTGCTAGATTTTTCTTTTTTGCATTTTTTAACCATTTGGTTTTCTGTGTGACATTTTTACTCTTTGTTTCCACTTTAAATAATGGTATTTATTCATCTTTTCCCTTTCTTTTTTTTTCTTTTTGTAAGGCTTCTATATTTTTCCTTTTTCCTTTCCCTAACTTTTTTTTCCAATTGAATTTCTTTTTTGTCCAACTATATTCCATTTAGCATCATCATTCTCACTTAAACTTGATTCTTCTTCTTCAACATTTACTGTATTTAAATCATCTTTCACTTTATTTATTTTTTTGAATTACTTGTCCCATATTGGTACTACTACTATATTTTTCCATTTTATTTCTTCTACATCATTTTCCATAGCTTTATCCTTATCAATTTCTTGTATTTCATTCTCTGTTATATCTAATACTACTTCATTTTCTTTTTCTTCACTCCCCCCCAAATGTCCTACCATTTTACATTTATAACATTTATGTTCACAATCTTTTGCATTGTGTCCTAATCCTCCACATACAAAACATTTTCTTTTTTTACATGTTTTAATTAAATGATAAATGTTTCCACACAAAAAGCATATCGTTGCCTGTTCCTAATATCTCACCAAACCTCTATCTCCTTCAACATTAATAACATTCAGAATATGTAAGATACAATAATTTTTCACTTTCACTATCACATTACAATCCCATGCCCCAGTCCATAAATTTCTATTATCATATACTTTTGATAAATTCAGCCCATCATTGCATAAATTTAATACGTGTTTTTTAAAGTCTCATTTTCAACCTGAGTTCAGAGTTGAATATGAATTTTTTTTCTTAGTTTCCCTAAAAGAGGGGTTAAGTATATATAAGTTCCACTGTGAGCAGTTTTTCTTTTTTTCATATTCCTCTATAAACGTTTCCATTATCTGCCCAGTGTTGAAAGTAATGTCACAAAAAGTCTCTTTATTAATATATATAAATGCTCTCACCTCATTTGTTTTAAAACCAAGTGTCTTAATAACTTCATCCCATACCTTGTATATGTACATTGGAGCATCTTCCTTCTTTTCAACTCGAACATTGAACAGTCTTTTTCTTCTAACTTTTGTTTCTTCTACTTGCTTACCACGTATTCCTTCTCTCACCATCTCAGCATACGATTTCTTCTGTACCTGCATCTCCTTGCTCGGTTTGCCTTCTCAGTTCTGTATTTTCTCCATCATGTCTTCCCAAGATAAATCCTTTCCATATTCTGGTTCACTTTCCTGCACCATCTCCAACAATATATCATCCCACAACCCTCCCGACTGGAGGGTTGTGACCATACAATCCTGTGTTGCATCCTTGGATTCAAAAAGCTTCTGCTGGAAAACCTCTTCTGAATCTATCTCTGCTGCATCTGCTGCTTTCCTACTACTTTGAAAAGGTTTGACTGCCTTTCCCTCCATCTCCAACACACCATACTCCTCTCTCATGCTATTCCTGGCTTCTAACTCCTTCTCCAATGAAAAAAAGCATCTCTGCTGTTCGATTAACAGCACCACGATCCAGATTTACCTTTTCATTCAGGTCTACAGTCTCCATTTTTGCTTATGGTAGTTTCCTGCATCTCTGTGTCACCTTAATGCCAGGACCAGAAGCAGAAAGCAATACTTGCCACACACACACACACACACACACACACACACACACACACACACACACACACACACACACACACACACACACACACACACACATATACACACAGACACACACACACACACACACACACACACACACACACACACACACATATGCATTCCCCCTACGGAAAAGAGTAGGGGAGGTTCTCCAATGCTCTGCTTAAATTTCTCCTAGTGATATAAATATCATCTGGGGGTCACCCTTGAAATGAGGCTACTAGCCCATGGGGATCTAATACAGTCAACAAATTTTAAATAAATAAATAAAATATGGATACTTTTTCATTGTAGTGGAAGCCACACTGCAACTTTGCTTTCGCACTTTGGTAATATGCCAGTCAAACAGTTTATTTCTCCATGGTGTACAGAAGATCAAGACAATGTTATATGATAGCAAGACGTTTCACAGCCCTGACGTGCCTCCACTGGCTATCATGTCCTCATCTGGTGATTCTACTAAACAGGTGAAATTTGTCAAATACCTGGGATTTCCACATGCTAAAGCAGTACCACTCTCTCAGCAGATCTGCTGTGCTATTAAAAGACTCATTCAAATATGTGAGTCTTATATTTTCAAAAAAGTCCCCCACAATTCCACTTCTAAATATAAAGTTGCAGTGCATTTTTTCTTGCCTTGCTTCTATGATAGCTGTAGTCTGCTTATTCTCAGTATGACAGGCATTGCTAAACTCATTTGTACATATAATGCGGTTTCAGGATTATTTTGTGGGAGTAGCCCATGATACCATTCACTTTTCAATTTTTATCAGGTTAACCCCAACTGACAGCCATATGTTTATCCAGTTTTCCAATGTTCATGCCATTCTCCAGCCAGATAGTCATTCTGTTTTATCCAACTACCTCATTCAAGTCTCCCACACACAGACCACAGAGCTGTATCTAGGGTAGGTCAAAGAAGCAGCAGCTCCAGGCTGAAGCTGTCAGGGGACTTGATTGGCAGCTGTCAATGGGACATGAGAGGAATACAGCAGATAATACCAGACTTCTTAAATGAATGCATTTATTAGCTTAATGTGTTAGTAAATGTAAGAAGGAGCATGCATAAGCTCTTTACTACAGGTTTATGGACTACCCAGCATGGCAAGTGACTTAGTTATGTGTCTGTTAGACCTTGTATACTTCAACCAACACATTTCTCTGTTTCCTTCCTTTCTACTAGTTACAAACCTTGCAAAATTCTTTTCCCTGACAAAAGAGAAAACTGAGATCCGTCAACACCTTTAAAACATCTTAATATACTCACCTTGCATCCTCATTACAGCCGAGTGCTCCTCCAGGCGTCTTCTGCAGTTAACCCCTACTGCTCCTCTAGGCGCCTTCTACAGTTAACCCCTACTGCTCCTCTAGGCGTCAAATATGGATTGTTCATATTTCATTAATAATTCCAAAACCATGTTACTTACAAGGTACCAGGATATTTTGTCTTGAGCCATATGTGATGGCAAACACAACTCTATTGATATTTGACCTCTTTCAATGAGAGTTTTCTAGAACTATAAGGTGATAACTTAGTTTTTAAAGGCTTAAGCCACGCCCACTAGGGGTTAAAGGTGCACACTCAAAAGAGCTGCTCCGGAGTGAATGAGTTGTAGGTATGCACATTACCAACCTGTATACTAGTTACATACCATGGGGTTCTAATATCATGTGATAAATGTTGCATGCACTTTTATGAACCTTCTAATTTAGTGTATGATAACCCATGCTCTTAATGTATTACCTTTATAAGTACCTGTGTATGCCATACTAATTTGGAGAACCCCCCTACTGGCATGTACTGCATTTGTATTAGTTTTTGTATTTTTCCTATGTGGGAAACCCACACAACGACCATCAAGTCTCCCATGAAAGTTGAACTTGAGCTGAAAATACATTTCATATTAAATAAATAAATATAACTACAATTATCTGAAAATAAAAGTTGTAGATTCATGTTGCTAGCAGATAACCAGGTCCACTATGGCAATCTAAAGATCTACTTATGGTTATCTGTTAAAGGTAGGGTATTAATGGCACTGAGCCTACTTACCTTCAAATCACTAAATCTAAGCTCCCGTCCACCCTTAAAATCCTCCCTCTGCAGTAGACAGCCTACCTGCAGCCTAACAGCTCACCAAAATGACTGTATCACAATAATTAGACCACATTTCAAAACAGCCATTAGTGAGAAATCATTTTCCAAACTTAGCCTAGCTTCATGAAACCATCTTCCTAAGGAAATTTGAATGAAAAACTCTTTAAAGCAATTTAAATCTGAACTGAAAAAGCACCTTGAGTAAGAACATGTATGTTCATAAGTTCATAGATACTTACTAGACTATTGATCTGTGAGGATCCTAAGAACCCTGGCCTTACATTCCCATGGTAGTTGTTAGCCCGTATATTTAACATATAAATAACTCAGAGATGGGCTGAACAAGGATATTTTGTGATGTTTATATGTTCTTCCTATCCATGAGGGACTGTGCAGCTAAACAGTGGGTGAATTTGTAGTTATCAACATTAGTCCAAATTACATTTGAACAGAACAAAAGAAGTGTTTTGCTTTTTGTAGAGTGGCATTGCGGGGTGTTCTATAGTTAGCTATGACATAAAGCATTTTACTAATCTGGAGATGAGGTTTTTTTTTTTTTTTTTACGAATATGGCAACACCATCACCTTTACTGCTGTTGTCTAATGTGGTGGGCTGGAACTGATGGAGTGCTTTCAATGGTCTTAAACCAAATCTCTGTAATGATGTATATATCCATGTTTTACAAGGTAAATCATGCATAAACCCATAGTTTACAATCTTTCATTTGTATTGCAGCATCATCCGTGGTGATTGTGGAATGCTGCTCAAGGCTAGGTTCATACCAGCCTCAGACATATATTCCAAAAGCTCCATCTTGTGCTCTTCAATATAATCCTAGGAAGTACATCTCAAGTCATTTACATCCACATGTACTATGACTGTGTCATATGTGTATTTATGGTGACTATGACTGTGTCATATGTGTATTTATGGTGACTATGACTGTGTCATGTGTGTATTTATGGTGACTATGACTGTGTCATGTGTGTATTTATGGTGACTATGACTGTGTGATGTGTGTATTTATGGTGACTATGATTGTGTCATGTGTGTATTTATGGTGACTATGACTGTGTCATGTGTGTATTTATGGTGACTATGACTGTGTCATGTGTGTATTTATGGTGCAAGGACTTGAATGCTTGCATGCTGTGCAGAATCTTGGCACCTGATAAGCACTTGACTGTGACCCTCTCCTTGCAAAGCCTGTTGAGTAGTGCATTGCTGTATCTCACTATGGATTCACCTGTGACTAAGATATTGGATGATGTGGATGTTTGCCTTATGGCTTGTTGCTGTCAGTGTGACTCTTAGATGGCTGTTTCATGGTCAGTGCTGCCTGTGTGGGTTTGTGAAGTTGCTGATGTTGCTTGTTGTTCATCATATTGATCAATCCTGCAGTAGCCTTAGCAGCTATATGGGTTATATCCTTCCAAAGCTTCAGGGCACCTTCTATGTGCCCAAACTGTCAAGAGCTCAAGCTGAGCTGACTAAAAGACAACTTTGGGTGAGAAGTCCTTAAGTGCTTTTCTGCCACCAAAGAGTACGCTTCTCTGAGGCTGTCAGGTTTGACATCGGCTTCTGCTTTCCATTACGGAGCAGATAAGTTCCCTTTTAGGAAAAAAACTTCCATTGTATTAAGTTTGTTGATGTTTTATTACTTTCCTCTTCAGGAAAGTTATTTTAAGTATAGGAGTGTTGTGTTTTAACAGACTATGTCGAGACTGTAACATACTTTTAATGCAGCACTCATTTTTTCTGTCATTTTAAAAGTATTGTAAAACATTTTTATCTTGAGAAATTGTGTTTATTTTTCTTTTGCAGGGCTGGCATGGTGATTTAATGTGCTTTTTACTGTATTTTTTCTGCCAATAAAGTAACATTTGTGCACTGATAATGTTTACCACCAATTGCTGCTTGCCTTCTCCAGGAAAGAGACACCATTATTGGCTTGACCATGAAACAGACTACTGGTCCAACAGTAAGTCTTTCTTCCAGCTACAAAAAAGAAAAAGTCAAGCAAACAGCCTTTGCTACCACAGCAGGCTAGAAGTTTGCCTCAGCTGCAGGTGAGTGAAACTGCTCTGACCATTTGCTGTACCTCAAACCACTCATCTTATATCCAGGATCCTTCTGGTTTAGCACTAACAGCCACCATGGACTAGGGGATAGCCACATCCACTGCAGCATTTGGGGTCCCCTTAGTGGCAAAGAAGACCAACTCTTGTGGTTCCTGAGAGAGGGAACAGAGAAAGGTTTCCCTGTTGTGTCATAATGCTGTGCCCATCCCTAGTAATAATCAGTCTCAACAAAATTCTGGTAAACAGACATTTAAGAAGAAATGGCAAAGGAATTCCAAAATGAAGTCTCAAACCTCCCAAAGCCAGGGACAGTCCAACAAATCTGAATGACCGTTCACTTTATCTTGTGACTCTTCCCACCCTGCCCCCTTTTTTCTTCCAGAAATTTTGAATCTCCATTTTACTGTTTGGCAACAGATTGTTTCAGGCAAATGGGTTCTAAAAATCAATCATCAGATCAAATCTCTAGGTCATTCTCTATACAGCCATACTGTTGCTCTAGCCTGGAACAAAATACCTCTAATCATGTGATCCATCCCAAATAGACTCAGCTTCAAGAAAGCCTTATGAGATAAACTCCTTAACTCCTGACTCTATCTTCTGTCTTAGTACCTCCTAACCTTCCACCCACCTACCTCACTTCTCTAACTCCTCCTCTAACTTCCACTCCCTGATCCCCCCTTCTATCCCCCTCTACCCATTATCACACTTCTTCTGTACTACACTCTTCCGCATACTGATGCCTAATTTTCCACTATCCCCCCTCCCATCCCCCAGCAAGTCATCCTCTCACTTCCATGTCCCTTCACTCTACCCCTTTCCTCCCACTTCCATGTCCCTTCACATTTCCCCTTTCCTCTCACTTCCATGTCCCTTCACTCTTCCCCTTTCCTGTCACTTCCATGTCCCTTCACTCTTCCCCTTTCTTCTCACTTCCATGTCCCTTCACTCTTCCCCTTTCCTCTCACTTCCATGTCCCTTCACTCTTCCCCTTTCCTCTCACTTCCATGTCCCTTCACTTTTCCCCTCTCCTGTCACTTCCATGTCCCTTCACTCTACCCCTTTCCTCTCACTTCCATGTCCCTTCACATTTCCCCTTTCCTCTCACTTCCATGTCCCTTCACTCTTCCCCTTTCCTGTCACTTCCATGTCCCTTCACTCTTCCCCTTTCCTCTCACTTACATGTCCCTTCACTCTTCCCCTTTCCTCTCACTTCCATGTCCCTTCACTCTTCCCCATTACTCTCACTTCCATGTTCCTTCACTTTTCCACTTTCCTGTCACTTCCATGTTCCTTCACTTTTCCCCTCTCCTGTCACTTCCATGTCCCTTCACTCTTCCCCTTTACTCTCACTTCCATGTTCCTTCACTTTTCCCCTTTCCTGTCACTTCCATGTTCCTTCACTTTTCCCCTTTCCTGTCACTTCCATGTCCCTTCACTTTTCCCCTCTCCTGTCACTTCCATGTCCCTTCACTCTTCCCCTTTACTCTCACGTCCATGTTCCTTCACTTTTCCCCTTTCCTCTCACTTCCATGTCCCTTCACTCTTCCCCTTTACTCTCACTTCCATGTCCCTTCACTTTTCCCCTTTCCTGTCACGTCCATGTTCCTTCACTTTTCCCCTTTCCTGTCACTTCCATGTCCCTTCACTCTTCCCCTTTACTCTCACTTTCATGTCCCTTCACTTTTCCCCTTTTCTGTCACTTCCATGTCCCTTCACTTTTCCCCTTTCCTGCCATTTCCATGTCCCTTCACTTTTCCCCTTTCCTGTCACTTCCATGTTCCTTCACTTTTCCCCTTTCCTACCACTTCCATGTCCCTTCACTCTTCCACTTTACTCTCACTTCCATTTCCCTTCACTTTTCCCCTTTCCTCTCACTTCCATGTCCCTTCACTCTTCCCCATTACTCTCACTTCCATGTCCCTTCCCTTTTCCCCTTTCCTGTTACTTCCATGTCCCTTCACTCTTCCCCTTTACTCACATCCTTTTTTTTCTCCTTTTCCTTTTTCTTCTCCTCAGCTCCTCCCATCTACATGTACAACAAGGCTGCAGATAGCTCTGCTCTCCCTTTCCGCTGCTGCAACTTACTACTACCTTCACAATTCTCTCTGACAACTTTCCTTGTTTTTTTATTTCACTATTAAATCTTGAATTCCTACTCAGACCATGTTTTTATCTTCACTATGTTTAATCTGCCTATGCCTGTTAATTATGTACATTTTAAAAAACATTGTCATCAATTGCATATTTTGTTTCTATTTTTATTATTTTTATTGTTTATTATTCTTTACATTGTTTTATTGTATAATTAATTTTTCTGTTTTGCTGGAGCTCTTCTCCCAGTGTCTCTGCTGAAAAAATGCCCACGCCCAGTCGGACCTATCCCGATTAACAAATGTCAAAATAAATACATACATTTGTTTTAAATCTGTAGTTTTGAATATTTTTTTCAGCAGGAAATAAAATAAAATGTATGAACCAATAATGGCAAAACTCCTGTTTCAGAACATTACAATCATAAAAGACCACTCAAACTTCTGTCATTACAATCCACCAATACCAGTCAATATACACAATCTCAGCAGAAGTAAAAGTCATCTGAATAATTCTATATTAAATAGATCTGTAACTGATTAAGAGGTTGTTACTGGCAAACAACTTTACATTTCAGTGTTTCATCTACAAATTCAGTGCCTGCTATCCTTGAAGAGTTAATTGCCTATGTTGCATTAAAAGAACGTTGATAATCTGGTAATATTGCAATAGGGAATGGCTGGCAAAGTAACAAGACGTTCATAGTTACTAAGCATTCCATCCAAAGGAGGACACACTCAAGAGTGCAGCACTCCCATCCCCCTTAAACTACACCATGCGATCAACAATACATCTATATGGTAGGTGAATAAAATTTACAACCTTCTGCACCAAAAGCAAGTATGCTACCTACTTGGCTAATAACACTGCATTTAAATATAATAGCACAGACACTGACTGCCATCTGCTAAATAAAATAGTCGCACATTGAAAACAGACAACATGAGCAACAGTAAAGTTCTCTGCCCTTGAACCTCATGATTGCTTGAAAATGTACTGTAGCTCACAATTCTTTGAGCAGCCTGGTAGTTCATAGGTTCATAGGTTCATAGGTGTGTACTAGACTAACAGCCCTGGAGCCTATATAAGCCTAGCCCAAGAAGATTCCCTGGTATCATGCCGCCCAATGTCAGTTCCCAGTGCCCCTGTCAAGCAAGGCCACTGAACTAGTCCCCGGGGTGAACTTCCTATTGTCCATCCACTTGTCAAGATTTCTCTTAAAGAGGGCCAGTGAAGTGCTCTGCCTGACGTGAATCGGAAGTTTGTTCCAGAGTATGGGAAGTCTCTGGGTTAGGGACCTGTCCTTCCAGCATGTTCTGTTTATTGTGGTAATGAGGTTTAGGTCCCTGGAGCATGTGGCATGAAGGGACTGGTATTTCTTTAGGTGTAGCATGTCTAGCAGCTCTGGGTCAGACATGGCTTTGTAGGTCAAGCAGAGATCGCCTCTAAGTAGACGATAAGAGACAGAGTATAGCTGGAGTTTTTTGAGTCTGTCCATATAGGGCATGTATCTAAGAACTAAGATCCTCTTAGTGAGGTATTTTTGTAGCCTTTCCAGTTGTTCTAGGTGTCTAGTGAGGTACATACCAAATGGGGCATTGTATTCTATAATAGGTCTAATGAGGGACAAGTAGAGAGGGATTATGACCTCTTTTCTTCCTAGATGAGAAACCTTTTGTAATGAGATGTGCCACTTAGAAGGACATTCTGACTACAGTGGCAAAGTGGTTATCAAAGGAGAGGTTGCTGTCAACCTGTGTCCCCAGGTATCTTATCACACCTTTGGTGTTTAGTAGACTACCGCCTATGTGGTAGTTCATGGGCACCAAATTTTTCCCAAAGGGAAGAACAATGCACTCTCTGGCATTGAGTTAAAGGCCATGGTTTTGGCACCAGTCATTGGTGTCAGTGAGGCCTTTTTGTAGAATGTCTACATCAGTTGGAGATTCAATAATGGCTCCCAGTTTGCAATCATCTGCGAACTTGGTCAGCCAGACTCCCTTTGCATTGCCTTGAACTTCAGAGAAGTAGATGCCAAGCAGAAAAGGCTTTGGCAAGATCTATGTAGGCTGTGTGAACTACCTTGCCCTCATCCACAGCTCTGGTGACAGACTTGAAGAAGTCTATCAAGTTGAGCAGGCATGATCAACCTTTCACAAACCCAAACTGCATGGGATCCAGAGTTTGGAGATTCCCTATGTCCTTATTTATAAGATCCATGATGATGCACTCCATAGCCTTACATATCAGACTCTTCAGACTAATGGGGCGGTAGTTCCCAGGGTCTGTAGTCACTCCCCCTTTGTGGAGTGGGATGGCCATAGCAGTGCGCCATTCGGTAGGAACAAAGCATGAAATGAGGCTGTGATTGAACAGGGTACTCAAGTGTGGTGCCAGTTCATAGATTCATGGGTTGTGAGCCATTTTAAGCCTAGCCAATTATCCCTTGTGAGACTCAAACTCTGCACCTTGTGTTTGTAAGGCAAACACCTTAACCATTAGGCCACCCTCCCAACACTTTGTAATTCATGGGCAGTGCATTTTTTACCTGTGTAGCTGTGATAATAGGGACTTGGCATCCCTCAGGTATTGTGATAGGCCATTTAGGGGGTGAAAGGGGGGTAAAGTTTGCACTGAACCTGTCAGCCAATATGTTGGCAATATCAGTTAGTTCTGTATATGTATTGCCATTGTGCTGTAACTCAGAGCAGATCTGAGTATTGCATGTAGATTCTTGACATAACTATAGAATGCCTTGTGGTTGTCTTTAGAATCTGCAACAATTTTGTTTTCATAGCTAGCTTTACAGGATTTGATGCTAGATCTCAGTTTTTTGCTGAGGCTAACAAGGGAGTTTTTCCAGTCTTGTGAATTCACCCTTTTCTGCAACAGTTTTTTTCCTTATGTTGTAGAGTTTGTTTATGGTGGGGGACCACCAGATTGGCTTCCTTTTTTGGAGGAGAACTTCTTGCATCTGTTTGTTATGGCCCATTCCATGCACTTGTGTATGTAATCAAACAGTGCATTGGTGCATGATTCAGCAGTCATGCACCTATTTTCCATTTGCATGGGTGTCGTGAAGTTAGCCACCTCTGTTTTTAGAAGCCCAAAATTGGCTTTGGAGAAGTTTTTTATGGCGGTTTCCTTTGGGGGGTGGTGGATATCCATGGTGATTAGCTTGTGGTCAGATCTGACCAGGGAGGAGTTGATTACTGGTGTAGAACAACAGTTGCCCATGTTAGTAATGACCAAGTCAAGGATGTTTCTACCCCTGGTGGGGGGAAGAATGAATTGGATGTCTAGGGCATTGGAATTAATGAATTCCATAAAATGTTTAGCAAGTGTGTTGGTACATGAGTAATTTTCCCAGTTAATGGAGGGGTAGTTAAAGTCTCCCAGTATAAGGGTATTGGGTTGTACCCTAATATTTTCCAGTGTGCTTAGGAATGTGGACTGGGAGTCTTGGGACATGGTGGGGGCTCTATAGCAGGTTACAACCTGGATTGCAGTTTTACCCAGTGTTAGTTGTACCTGAAGTATTTCTGATGCATTATGTTGGGCTACTAGTCTGGAGGTGTGAATATCCTTTACGAATTTAGAGACACCACCACCTTTAGTGCTTCGGTCCAGGTTTAGGGGCCAAAAGGTGTGGTATGAATTATAGCCTGGTAGTGCTGGGGTGCTCTCCAGAGCCTTGAACTAGGTCTCGGCCACTACACAGATGTCGATGTTCTCCATTTTAAGGAGTGCTTCGAGCGAGTGCATTTTGAGATTTAGACTTCTAGCACTGAGTAGCATAACGCTCAGATTTTGTTTGCTTGTAGCTGTTATGGTGGTAATTTGTCTTCAGGACATTGCCTAAAAAAATGCACTATAGGGGTGGCAAGAGCCTTGGCCAGTATCTGGAATCCCCTGGGGTGACAGGTGCAGGCCATTTCTGGTGAAGCATTGAGGTCTGTCGATCATATCATCCCAGGCAGACAGATACTGGATCTCCTTAGAAAGACAGCAGAAATTTAGCCAATTGTTGAAGTCAATCATTTTTTGCTTGTACTGTGGTATCATTCTGGGTGATGATAGGATGCTACTCAGAGCTAGGGTCATACCTGCCTGGGCTACAAGATCCAAGAGCTCCTCTGTGTCTCTTTTCATGTAGTCCAGGGAGGCACATCTTAGGTCATTCACACCAACATGGACAATGACAGAGTCATATTTGTACCTGTTGTGGAGTGACCTAAGTGCCTGCGTTATGTGTCGGATCATGACACCTGTCAGGCAGCTGATCTTAACTTTTTCCTTATTCAACCTAGTGAGTGGGATATCAGTGTGCCTTACTATTGAGTCACCTGTGACTTGTGTATTGGGTAAGTTGTTTTCCTTTATGGGCTTTGGTTGAGTGGCACACTATTTATGTGAGCTATGTGTCTCATGGTTTGTGCTGGGATGTGGTGGTTGTTTGTATTTCTGCTTTGGAGGTCTCTGTTGTTTGGGCACATTTTTATTGAGAGCCTCCACAAAAGTAGGTGTGTGTTTTGTGTTACTATGTGAGGATTGTTGTGGTGTAAGTTCTGGAGGGCTATGTGTTGAATGTGGTGTGGTTCAGGTGTTAACCTTCTCCTCTTGACTGGCTAATCCAGTCTTAGCCGGAAAGTGCTTGGCCTCCATTTTGGCTATATATGTGCATCTCTCACAAGTCATAGTGTTGGAAGGTAAGAGGAGAGGGTTGTCTGTGTACATGAGGCAGTTGCTACATTGCCTCAGGATGCCCAAATTAACCAGGTTGACAGGAGAAAGCACAGGGAACTGACCTTTAGACATGCCTGGATATGAGCTCAATATATTAAGTACTGAAGCCTTTTACAGGAAAAATGCCACTCAAAATGTCTGTCTGTACAAAGCACTGCCAAACACTTGAGGGAAAACTAATACATAGACCCTGAAAATTTAAGAATGAAATATTTAGGCAGATATTCTAAAGTTAGGAAGAAAACAAGCAGTATGTACTGAAAATAAAGAATTAGCTTGTCAAGAATGATGAAAAGAGAGGAGTTGCATGAATGGCTTTTGCTTGGCTACTACTAATGCTGGTCTCAGCACAGATTCACTCCATTGGGATACAATACTCTTTTGCTTCTTCTCTCACCAAAAGCAAAATGTTAGCATCCCAAGAAGAGAAGCAGGCCACTGCCTGTTTGGTGATCCACAGTTTTGTTCCAGATGTTGCAAGGGTCTGCAGGCTTGTAGCCTTTTTCTGGTAGATGCCTCAAATAGCAACCAGACCAATCAGGTACGTTAAGCACAGACATTCACTCTCCAACCAGAAAGAGTCAGGATCAATGCACTCTGCTCCTACGCTCACCAGGATCAGAATATAAGCACAGATTCCAAGCTTTCACCTATAAAGCAGTTATTAACCATTCTGGTGATCAGTAGTCTCCAGGAAATAATGTAACTGCACTCCTTCTCTCACCAGGAGAAAACAGAAATACTAATCCCAAGATGACTGCTGAGAGGCAGAATGTGGGCCCTCCAATAACTGCTGGTCTTGCAATAGATGCTTAAAGGTAAGATGAAAAAAAAATGGTTTAATCTAAACACTATGGTGTACACTAGAGGAGTTAGATGTGAAAGTAGGTAACTTAAGTTTTACCTGTCTAAAAACTTAAGTTTTTGTGGAGAGTCACTATTTTTAAAGCAGAATCCGCGGTGGTGCATCGATAGCGTTGTTGCCTCACAGCAAGAGGTTCTCCCGTTCGATTCACGGCTGGAGTGTGGGGAGTGCCTTCTGTGTGGAGTCTGCATGTCCTCCCCGCAGTTGGGTGGGCGTTCAAAAGACATGCGTAAATGGGCGTGCCTTTGTTGAAGGTTAAACATCGAGCTGGCACCTTGGTGTTCATGAAAATCTACTGCCAATCATTAGCGGACAAGAGGTCCACTGTGGCGACCCCTAACTGGGAAAAGCCGAAAGACAAACAACAAATATTTTTAAAGCAGCAAGATAGATTGAAAGGGGGTGGTCACTTTTTTATTCTGGTACTATGGAATACAGTAGGATGGCCAATAAATTTAAATAGCTGAAGGGGAGTGATTTCACAAAATGATAATTTTGTACTTGCTCACACCAACCAGTAAAACCAGAGAGGAAATGAGATATATGGTCAAATTAACATAAATGGCAAGCAACTAGAAAGACAGTGATGTTTAAGAACACAGCAGTAACTGGGTGAGAGAGTGGGAAAAATTTCTCTCTGACTGACAAGAGACAGAGCTGTGGTGTCTTCAAGTTTTAATATGCAGTTAAAAGCAGAATACAAGTAAAACGCAGTGTAAAGAAAACAAATCACAGTATACAAAATAGAAAAAGGCAATAAAGAAATACAGAATACAATAAAAATAAAAAGCAAACCAACCTTTCCCTCACAGCAAACTGCAGCAGAGTCCAGGTGAGCCTTTCAAGTAAAGCTCTGACATGTTTTATTTTACCCCTTAAATAGAAGGTTTAGTTCCTAGCTCCCACCCCTCAGTTCACAGATAATTAACCTTAACTGACCTCTTCTAACTTATGTGTGACGCCTTAATTGACCTGTTCTAATTTCTCTTTGACTCACAAGAGACAGAGCTGTGGTGTCTTTTCAAGTTTTAATATGCAGTTAAAAGCAGAATACAAGTAAAACAGTGCAAAGAAAACAAATCACAATATACAAAATAGAAAAAGGCAATAAAGCAATACAGAATACAACAAATAAAAAGCAAACCAACCTTTCCCTCACAGCAAGCTGCAGCAGAGTCAGGGTGAGCCTTTCCAGTAAAGCTGTAGAGGATTCATAGGTTCATAGATTCATAGGTTCATACTAGGCTATCTGCCCTGGGGCATTTCTAAGCCTAGCCCGATTGTGTTTGGCTTATGCCACCCCTTGATTTGAGTATACTGTGCCCTTTTTAAAGTTTAGCTTACTGTGCCTCTGTCTAATAGTGACATGAAAGTAATCCCCGGGACAAACCTACGATCCCCCATCCACTCATCAAGATTCTTCTTGAAGAGAGTCAGTGAGGTGCTCTGCCTAACATGAATTGGAATTCTATTCCAGAGCGAAGGGAACCTCTGGGTTATGAATCTGCCCCTCCAGCATGTTCTATTTATTTCTGTGCTGAGGTTCAAGTCCCTTGAGCGCGTGGTTCTAAGGGATTTAGATTTACTGAGGTGGAGCATGTCCATTAATTCTGGGTTGGACAAGGTTTTATATGTCAGGCATAGATCGCCTCGAAGTAGGCGGTATGCAACTGAGTAGAGCTGGAGTTTTTTTAACCGAGCAGCATATGGCATCTGTTTGAGTCCCTTGATCCTCCTGGTGAGGTACTTTTGGGGTCTTTCTAATTGTTGCAGGTGTCGGGTAAGGTACATCCCAAAGGGGGCATTGTATTCTATGATGGGCCTGATGAGGGATGAATAAAGGGGCACGATTACCTCTCTTGATCTAGATGTGAATCCTTTCATGATGAAGTGGGCTATGTAGAAGGTCTTTCTAACCACTTTGGTAATGTGGTTGTCAAAGGAGAGATTGCTATCAACTTGGGTCCCCAGATCCCTAATTATTTTCTCTGTACTTAATGGGTTACCACCTATGTGGTAATTTGTGGGCACATTGTTTTTGCCAAAGGGTATGACTATACACTTTTTGGCATTTAGCTTTAGACCATGGCTCTGGCACCAGTTATCCGTCTCTGCGATACCTTTTTGAAGGATGTCTGTGTCAGCTGGAGAGTCGATTATGGCGCCCAGTTTGCAGTCATCTGCGAACATGGTGAGCCATAGTCCTCCCATATTGGCCTGTACCTCAGAAAAGTAAATACCGAACAAGGGAGGTCCCAGGACAGAACCTTGTGGGATGCCACTTGTGACCGGTTTCGAGTCTGACATGGCTCCAGCAACTCTGACTCTGTGGGTTCTGTCTTTGAGCCAGTTTGCAACCCATCTTGTGACATAGGGGTTTATATTTAGGCTGGATAGCTTATCTATGATGCTCGAGTGGGGTATTGTGTCAAATGCCTTTGCGAGGTCCAGATAGGCTGTGTGGACTACCTTCCCTTCATCCATGGCCTTGGTGACTGTTTCGATGAAGTCGACCAGGTTCAAAAGGCAGGATCTGCCCTTGATGAAGCCAAATTGGGTAGGATCTAGTGTCTGTAGGTCCCCAATGTCTTTGTTTATGAGTTCCATGATGATCCTCTCCATAGCCTTGCATACTAGGCTAGTCAGGCTTATGGGGCGATAGTTTCCAGGGTCCACAGAGGCGCCACCTTTGTGGAGTGGGACCACTGTTGCGGTACGCCATTCTTTGGGCACATATCCTGTAGTGAGGCTGAGATTGTACAGCAGTTTTACTTGAGGGATTAGTTCTTCTTGGAGTTCATGTAGGACGCAACCCGGGACGCCATCTGGTCCCATGGAAGCAGTGTTTTTTGCTTTGGAGAGGGCGGCCTTCACCTGAGCATCAGAGATGTTTGGGAGGCTGCACTCTGCCTGGATAGATACTTGCTCTTTTGGGGGGGAGGGGGTGGAAAAGTTTGCACTGAACCTGTCTGCCAGGATATTGGTGATGTCTGTGGGTTCAGTGTATTTTTGTCATTTAGAATCAACTCAGAACAAGTCTGGGAGTTGCATCCCAGGTTCCTAACATAACTGAAAAAAGCCTTATGATTGTCTTTAGTGTCCTGTGCAATTTTTCTCTCAAAGCTGGCCTTGGAGGATTTTATGAGGGATCGTAATTTTTTGCTAGTACTGATCAGAGATGCCTTCCCTTTTAGGGATTTTGCTCTATCATGTAGTAGCTTCCTCCTTCTGTTGTACAGTTTATTTATGGCTGGGGTCCACCAGACTGGATGCCTGCCTTTGGATGATTGGGTCTTGATTTTGTTTGGGATAGCATGATCCATGCATTCCTGGAGATGTCCATAGAATGTGTTTATATAGGATTCTGCAGTTTGGGCCGTAGTTTCCACTGGCCCTGGGGCCTTGAAGGATTCCACTTCAGTTTTGAGAAGTGTGAAGTTCGCTTTTGAGAAGTTTTTCACTGTGGTTTTCTGGGCTGGGGGTGGGGTCGGGATGTGGATATCCAGTGAAATTAATTTATGGTCTGATCTTACCTGGGATATACTTCTGGTATGGAGCATAGAGTCCCCATGTTGGTAATGATCAGGTCTAGTATGTTTTCCCCTCTTGTGGGAGTGGTGACTAGTTGTTCCATAGCATTTGAGTTTATAAATTCCAGGAACCTTTGGGCTAAGGTGCTGGGGCTTGAGTAATGCTCCCAGTCTATGTTTGGGTAGTTGAAGTCGCCCAATATAATGGTGTTCGGAGAGATCTTAGTGTTCTCCAATGTTTTCAGGAAAGCCGAGTGGGATTCCTGACTTTGAGAGGGTGGTCTGTAGGATGCTATAAACTGAAAAGCAGTCTTGCCCACTGTCAGTTGCACATGGATGGTCTCCGATACTTCGTGCACTGCCACTAACGTAGAGGTGTGGATATCCTTGATAAATATGGAAACTCCCCCTCCTTTTGTGGTTCGGTCCGGGTTTTGGGGCCGAAAAGCATGATATGAGGTATAACCTGGTAGTGCTGGGGTGCTCTCTGGAGCCTTGAACCAGGTTTCTGTCACTGCACAGATATCGATGTTCTCCATACTGAGGAGAGCTTCGAGTGCATGCATCTTGAGCTTAAGACTTCTGGCATTTAGCAGCATTACCCTTAGTTTCTTGTTCCTTGTGCTGTCTATGGAGGTGGGTTTGACTTTTGAGCCTTGCCTAAAAAAGGCACTATGGGGGTGGCAAGAGCCTTTGCCAATATCCGAAAGCCCAGGGGTGACAGGTGCAAGCCATCCTTAGCGAAGCAACGTGGCTTGTCAAGCATGTCATCCCAGGCTGACAGACACTGGATCCCCTGTGAATGACACCAAAATTTTAGCCAACTGTTAAAATCAATCATTTTGTCTTTATACTGTGGCATCATTCTAGGTGAGGGTAAGATGCTGCTCAAGGTAAGGGTCATACCGGCCTGGGCTACATGATCAGAGAGCTCCTCTATGTCTCTTTTCATGTAGTCAAGGGAGGTACGTCTCAGGTCATTCACGCCAGCATGTACAATGACTGAGTCATATCTGTATT
Organism: Protopterus annectens; assembly: GCF_019279795.1. Lineage (NCBI taxonomy): Eukaryota > Metazoa > Chordata > Ceratodontiformes > Protopteridae > Protopterus > Protopterus annectens. The sequence goes on from NC_056750.1 coordinate 820,878,734, forward strand.
TGCTTTGGATCTTGTCTCATGTAATCAGCATGCACTGCTTGAGCCTGTGTAAGTTAATTGACTAACCTGTCATCCTTAACTAGGACATTTATCTCTCTCTCTCTCTCTCTCTCTCTCTCTCTCACACACACACACACACACACACACACACACACACACACACACACACACACACAGCATGTCAGGAAGTTGAGGCAAGGCAACTTATGAACAGAATAGTTAAGCAAGTCCAAATTCTGTGTGTCTCTTTCACAGCAGCAAGTGTGTGGAATGTGTTTACATTACATATGCATTGGTGTATGCATGTGTTGTATTAAAGATACATGCACGTATGCAATCAGCATCTGTGTACTGAATATGTAATATATAATAATATAATATATAACATTAATATAGAAGAAGAAGCCATTTCTTGTTCTCAGTTTTGTTTCTTTTTAACTCATTCCTCAAGTAAACCTCTTTGCTGCCTGTCTGAACAATCACCTGGCAATATTCTGTTCTAGGACTCTGTTCAAGAAGGCCTGGAAGAGAGATGCCTTTTCTTTTCTTTGGACAGGAATGTTCCTGTATGCATTTCCACTCTTTCTGCTAATATCTAGGGTACATCTGAAGACTCAGAAGGAATCCCCCCAAGATGAATGTGTTAACTCTCTTCTGGGCCACCAACAATGGTTCTCCCTTCTTTTAGAAATGGCCAGAGGCAATTATCACAAGCTTCCTCACAGACTGTATCTATTCACACAAAGACAGGGATGGTTGCTACACCCCAACATCAACTACATCAATCATCTTCAATTGACTGTCTGGATGATAGGATCTTAATTCCTTTTAGTCACCTGTTTACTGAGGATGTGCAACAGGTATTAATGGAGGCAAGAAAAAACTGCTACTTGAAAATTATATATAAGCAAATGGAAAAGATTTTCTAGTTGTTGCCAACAACTTAACCATCACCCATTCAGGGCTAGTTGTTCTGTTGTTTTACAATATTTGTGTGAATTACTATCCTATAGCCTTTTTTATTCCTCTATCAAGGTTAATTTATCAGCTATTTCAGCATGTCTGCCCATGGACCCTCCTCTTTCAATGCAGTCTCATGTTAAAATGTTCTTGAAAGAGGTTTTGCATAAGAGGTCTCCAAGAAAACTGATGGTCCCTCCTTGGGATTTTAAGTTTGTGTTAGAGAAACTAACACTTGCTCCATTTGAACCAACTAATCGGTCAGACTTGAATATCTTAACATGAAAAATAGTTTTACTGACTGCTCTGTATCTGAGTTGCAAGCTTTTATGGTGAGTCAACCCTATCTCATTTTCCATAGAGACAGGGTTTCTTTTGAGGACTAATTCTTCTTTTATGCCTAAAGTGGCATCTGAGTTTACTTTAAGCCAATCTATCCATCTCCCTGTTTTCTTTTCTGAGCCTAAAAATGAGGGAGAAAGGATATTCCATACATTGTCCACAGACAACTCAGGTACTGTCTTGACAGAAGTAAATCTTTCAGATCCTCTGATCATTTGATCATTTCTAGTAAAGGTAAGAAGGAATAACTTGTGAAAAACAGACTATTTCCAAATGGTTGTCTAAGGCTGTTACATTTTGTTATACTAACCATAACAAATCGATTCCAGGCAGGGTCAAGGTCCACTCTACAGGGATTTGGTTTCATATATGACATTTTGGAAAATATTCAGTTCTAGACATATTCTAGAAGTTGATACTTGGTCCTTTGTATATACTTTTACAAAGCATTATAAGCTTGATTCCTTCTCTAGGTCCAGATTGAGCTTTGCTAGAATCATTTTCCAGGAGCTCCTGGAATCTTCTCCTTCCTCCTCCCAAAAATAGTTAGCAATGGTAAGCTATCTGGGTCTACTTCACGTTGTCGACGGCCAACAATATTGAAGCTGATATTGTCGGCACCAGAGTAGCGAAAGCAAAAAACATTGAACGTTTAAACGAAAATCTCTGTAAGGGAAGATTTCCATTTAGTTCAATATAGTGCGGTCTCGGAGTTGGTAGATTTAAGTAGGGGGGTGTGGGGGGTGCAGCCCCCCACATGGGGGATGCAGGGGTGCTTGCCCCCCTGCTTGTAAAGGTAAGTTTTTATTTATTTTTGTTTTTAGGCATTTTTTTATCTTTCAATGTTTCAGAATTCGATGATATGGTGTCAACCATATCAGATTCGATATTCTGAAACTTCGATAAGATAATATAGATTCAGCTATCCTTATAGCTAAGACTACCACAGCAGTTATTAATATAGTGAACATAGTACAGTTGTATAAGTTGAACTTACCATAACAGTAGATTTTTAAATGATTTGATTGCTGCTGCAGTATATGCTTCTCCTTCATCCCCCTTGTTTGCTGGTGTGCTTTTTATGCCAGGATGTGGACATTTAGTTATTTATTTTTTACTTAACATTATCCTTTCAGGGCTCGGCCTTCCTCTTGTTACTGGTAGGAAAGTTGTGAAGAGTTTCACACCCAAACTTGTCTTTTAATCAGCTCAGCTCAAGCTACTTGACAGTTTTGGTACATGGAAACTGCCCATCTTTTATATCCTTGGCAGGATATAACCCATGTAGCTAAGGCTACTGCAGCAATGAAAATTCAAACACCTACTGTTATGTATGGTAAGTTCAACTTAAACAACTGTATTTTTATTATATTACATTTAGGTGGCCTTTATGGTTTAGGTGAGTCACTTTTAAGAGCCTCAGAATATGCAGGTGTATGCGAATGGTCTGAGCTGTCTGTGCTTTGTTTAGTGTTGGGTTGTATGGTACTGACAACCTGCTTATTATTTCTTTGGGTTTGGGAGGGAGCTTTGGTTCCAGCAATATTGTATAGCCACATCTCTTATACACTGCACCTACTGATTTAAGTAGTGTTTGGTTGTCAGTAATCATGAGACAATTTTTGCATTGTCTCAAGATACTCAAAACTCACAGAACAAGCTTATCAGTACACGCATTATTAAGCAGTTATATCAAAGGTCACTTAGCTTGATGAATAGCTTAAAAACGATACATAGTGACAACAGCCAATAAAGGGGAAAGGGAGGGAATTATATTGTTAAATTATCATAAGGGGCAGGCAACAACAGATACACTGGGTTTATGAACAGGATGCAAGGAAGAGAAAACGATTAGACCCTTAGCTCTATAGCTGACTGGCATGTGACTGCCTTATTCCAAACACAAGTCCTGAACTAACCTAAGATATAGTCAACAAGAAAGAAATCAGAGTTTAATATCAACAGCAGTGCAACTATTTATTATATTAATAAATCAGTATTTGTCAGTAAATACCCTATAAATCAAATGTGTGGCTCACATTTGGGTTATATGACTAGGCTTTTAAGGGCCCTAGTAGTCGTTAGCCTAGTATACAACTATGAACCTGTTTACTAGAATTACTAATATATGAAGTTAATATATTTTACTCAAAAAATGCTTAGATCTAAAATGGCTATGCTACCAAGGACAAAATACAGCTTGAACTTAAAAAAATATGTGCTGTGTTTCAAAAATGCAGCATACTTCAGCATAACTATGTATTTGCCCCAAAGATAAAAAATTATCAGCTGCACATTTATGTGCTATTAGTATCCTCCCAGGAAGATACTTATGTTAAGGTCATCATGAGCATGAAGGTTCTGCCTTGTATTATGCTTGATTTCTTACAGATGTTCAACATTTTACTCTAGAAGGTCAGTAAAGGCAACTTTTGTTTTTTAGTGATATGGCCAACTGTCAGACTGTCTATATAGCTGGATAGCTTCTTAAAAGGTCTTCCAAATGTGGAATATTTAATTTGGCTGTTCACATTAAACATCTTGTCTTACCTTTTTGACAATTTTTACTGCTCTACAACTTTTTAAGGAGACTTCAATAGACCAGACTTTCCTTATACACTTCTCATAGTCTCTAGTTTACTTTGACAATCCTGATGATCTTCTTCTCTTCTTCCTTTCACTTTGACATACTTCTCTTACACAGATGTCTGTGATTCCACCTGTATAGCTTTTTGTCTTCTACACAAATAATAGAGGATCTGAGTAACTGCTTCATCTTCAAGGCTGCAAAGATTCCAATGTTTTTCTCTGTTCTTAATCTATTTCCTCACATTCTGGCCTGCAGGCAAGAAACTGCAGCTTTATTTGATTTTGTTCCAGCATTTCCATTACTTGTTTTGTATTTTCCCTTCAGGCTTCAGTAATGTTGTTGAGGCAGGTGGATTTGTTTTCTACCTTATGCCATTTAGAAATTGAGCTGATGAGACACTGACCCCCTGCAATGAAGACTTTGTATATTCATAACTATGAGTTCATAGTCCTTATAGATTTTGTTGCTACTGCTAAGAGATTTTTCTGAAAATATTTTTAACATTTTTTTTTGAAAAAGAAAAGATTACAATAAGAAAAAATTTAAAATATTAGCAATAATGAAATACAATGAACCATGGTTTTAAAGAACAAACAATATCATAACTATTTAAAACATGTACAATAAGTCTGAGACCAAAAAGTTGTAAATGAGACAAGTCAATTTCTAGAAAAGTGATAAAAAAACAAAAAAAGCAATCTTAACAACAGTCCAAATAAATAAGGAGATGAAGATGTCAATTCAATAAGGGCCAAAACCTTTGACCAAGGATTATTCTTTCGTTTGTTTGGATAAAGTCTTCTCACTTTTACTTTAATTTCTTTAATTGCAACCTCCTTTAGAAGATTAAGAAAGTCTTCAAACTTTGATTCTGAAGAAGATTTCCAGTTCCTTGCAATAGTTGTTCTGGCCACAGCAAGTATAGTCAAAGTTAAATAAGAAAAATCTTTCTTTTGTTTATCTATTCCTAGAATATTAAAGAGAATAATTTCATTTGTTAATATAAATATATCATTCCATAATGCTTTTAAAAAAATCTTGAATTATTACCTAATAATTCTGAACCATAAGACAATCAAAAAATATGTGACCAATTAGCTTTAATTTATTTATTACATTTCCAATAGCCAGATGGATTTTCTTTTCTCATTTTAGCAACTCTTTCAGAAGTTATAAATCATCTAAACAAATATTTCCAAGTAAATCTTTTCCAGTAAAGGGTTCAAGATGTTTTTTTAACAGAGGAAATAAGTCGAGTTTTATTTTGTTCAGTAAACACTATAAAATACTCTTTAGAAAAAAGTTCAAAAAACATTTGTCTAAATTCAAATAATCTTTGGCTAACATTTGATTCATATTTTTCAAGCACCTTTATTGAATTATCACTTGTGACATAGGGACATTTGCATTCATATAAAAGTAATGAAACTATATTAACATAACAAATGAGATTAAATTATTAAATTCTTGATATTTATAAGTAATCTCAAATAAAATTAGTATCCATTCAGGAATTTAAATTAAAGTAGAGTTAGATAAGAGAAATCTTTTTAAATGATGTTAAAAATAGATATAAATAATTAAATTCATTAGTATTTATTTTAAATTCTAAACAAATAGTTTCAATAGATTTACATGTGATGCCTTCAAAACATTGTCAATCATTATAAAAATATTTGTTTTTTAAAAATTAAAAATATGAGGAGGTAGTTTATTCATAAAATCTTTACTTGATAAAAAAAGAATTAGAGATTCACATCAGAATTTATAATTTGAGTTATACAATATTATTATTTTAAAAATTTTTAAGATTGAATTTAAATAAGTTGAATTAGAAGGAGAATTTGTAGGTATTTGAATATATTTGCAAATAAAAATCCAGAAAGGATTCTATAATTTAGAGTTTATTGAGTCTAAAGAGTTTAGTTCTTGACATTCAGTAATTGCAGGTGTAAAATTTTCCAGTTAGATTTATAATTAATGTCTAACTAATTAAGAATCATTTTAATAATTGTCGTGTTTGCATAAGTTTCTATATTAGGAAAGTTTAGACCTCCATTTTTCAAAGGCCTAGTGATGATTTATATTTAATCTACATTTATTTGGATACCATTAAAAAGTTTATAAATATGTTATTGATTGTTTTTATTTGTTTCTTATTTGGTGGTAATATAAGAGATTGAGTTGTAGAAAAAAACATTTTGGAAATAGAAACATTTTAATAATTTGTAGTCCATCCTCAAATGCAATGTATATTTTATTCCCAGAATTAAGATTAGTTAAAAAAAATATTATTTTTTGTAGTTATAATTTATGGTTTATTTTGCATTATTACAAATGTGAATAAGATGCTGTCCGGTTCGATTCTCAGCTAGAGTGTCTTCTGCGTGGAGACATGCGTGAATGGGCATACCTTCGTTGAAGGTTGTGCATCAGGGCTGGTAACTCGGCATGTAAAACTCAACTACCAATCATTAGCGGACCGGAGTTCTGCTGTGACGACCCCTAACCAGGAAAAGCCGAAAGACACAAACAAACAAATGTGAATACCTAAATATAATAAATAATTATTTTCTTCACCCATTAATGAAATATTTGTATTTATTGGATATTTCTTATTAAGGGTTGGGAGGGTGGCCTAATGGTTAAGGTGTTTGCCTTACAAACACAAGGTGCAGGGTTTGAGTCTCACAAGGGATAATTGGCTAAGCTTAAAATGGCTCACAAGGGCAGCTAGCTTAGTACTAATCTATGAACCTATCTATAATCTAATAAAGATATGATTCAATTTAGAAGTATTAAGTATAAATTTGAAATTTTTAGAAAATTATCAATTATTTTCTTAACTTCTTTTGGTGTTTCTGGAGTACTTTTAATAGTTTAGAAGAATATCACCAGCAAACAACATTTATTTTGAATTATATTCTTTGTAAAAGTCTAATCCTAAGATTCTGGTATTTGAATTAATAAGGATTACAAACATTTCAATAGCTAGATCAAGTAGTAAGGGGGGGGTGAACAAACTTGTTTAGTTCCTTTGGCTAAATTTATAAATTTTGAAGTATGGGAACATAATTTTATGTATGCTTGATTATTACTATAAATTATCTTTAGCAACTTAATAAAATTAGGAGGAAAATCAAATAGTAATACTTTAAATTAATAGTCCCAATGTAAGGAATCAAATGCTTTTCAATATCTAGATTAATAAATAAAGATTCAATTTCTCTATTATTCATCATATCTATCAGAGTAATTAATATTTTAATATTATCAGAATTTGGCTTTTGCAAATAAATCCCAATTGATCAAAACTAATTACTGTTGATAAAATTCCTTTCATTTTATCAGCTAAAATTGATATGAATAGTTTATAATCTACATCAGGTAAAGAGACAGGTTGATAAGAAAAATATTCTTGAAGGTCTTTACCTTCTTTTAAAATTGGAGTAATTAGTGAGTATTTCCATGAAGAAGGTATTTGATCAATATCCTGGACTTCTGAGAAAAACATTTAGCATGATAAAAATCTTTTGGGTAAATCATTTATATAATTCAGGTATTATTCCATCATTTCAAATAGATTTATTGGATTTAATAACTTATTTTTTGAATAATTTCTTGCAGAGAAATAGGTTTTAATAAATTATTTTGTGAAGTACAGATTTTTTTAATTATAATAGAATCAATATTATCTGGTAAATTTCCCCCTCTGTTTATTTTAAAATGAATAATAATTTCTAAAATGTTGTTAAATGCTGCTGATATTTGAATTAATTTTTTGTAAAGGGATTTTTAACTTCTTTAATATTATTATTACTTGTATGAAATGTAATTATTTTTGTTATTCTACTTATATGTCTAAGAGACATTGAATAATATGCTACCTTACATTTTTCCAAAGCTAACTCAGTTTTATGAGATAATATTTCGGGTATCATTGAAAAACTCATCAGCTTAAATGTCAACCCATACATCACAAGATGGGTTGCAAACTGGCTGAGTGACAGAACCCACAGGGTCAGAGCTGCTGGCGCCATGTCAGACTCAAAGCCTGTCACAAGTGGTGTCCCACAGGGCTCAGTCCTGGGCCCACTCTTGTTTGGCATCTACTTTTCCGAAGTACAAGCAAACACAGGAGGGTTATGGCTGACAAAGTTTGCAGATGACTGCAAACTGGGCGCCATAGTAGAAAACACATCTGACACAGATATCCTTCAGAAGGGTCTCACAGAAACGGATAACTGGTGCCAGAGCGAGGCGCTAAAGTTAAATGCCAAAAATGCATAGTCATACCCTTCGGGAAAAACAAGGTTACCCCTAGCTACCAAATAGGTGGCAATCCACTGAGCACAGAAGAAGTTATCAGGGACCTGGGGACCCAGGTTGATAGTAGTCTGTCATTCGACACCCATGTAGCTAAAGTAGTTAGGAAGACCTTCTACATTGCCCACCTTATCATGAAGGGATTCTCATCTAGATCAAGGGAGGTCATAGTCTCCCTTTACTCATCACTCATCAGACCAATGATTGAGTACAATGCCCCATTCGGAATGTATCTGACCCGACACTTGCAGCAGCTGGAGAGGCCACAAAAGTTCCTCACCAAAAGGATAAAGGGTCTCAAAATCTGTCCTATGCTGCCCGACTGAAAGAACTCCAGCTCTATTCAGTCGCACCGCTGCTCAGAGGTGACCTTTGCCTAACATACAAGGCCATGTCAAACCCAGATTTGATGAATATGCTTCACCTCAAAAATCTAGATCCATCAGAGCCACAAGGGCGGAGACTTAAACCTTGACACGGCTATTAATAGGACGTGCTGGAGGGATAGATTCATCACCCAAAGACTCCCTATGCTGTGGAACAAAATCCCGGTACATGTGAGGCAGAGCACCTCGCTGGCCTTGTTCAAGAGAAATCTTGACCAATGGATGGGAGATCGCAGATATACCCCAGGGATTACCTCAGTGTCACTGCTCGACAGAGGCACAGAAAAATAATGGGTATAGTTCCCCATACTAAAGGGGTGGCCTAAGCCACAAAACGATGGGCTAGGCTTGTAAATGCCCTCGGGCAGATAGCCTAGTATGAACCTATGAACCTATGAACCTATTTATTATTTAGTTTTCTTATCACATCTTTGTTTTGTCCAGATCTGTCTTCATCTATGTTTTATATTTTCTTTTAATTTTAATTGTATATCTAAAGTTCTTTATTCCATACTTTTAATTTATATTTATACCAGGAAATTATTTTTCCATAAATTTACACTTTGAATGTATCCCAAATCATTGTTTGATTTGATTCAGGAGTTTCATTGAATAACAAAAAGTTGTCTGTTTCTTCTAATAACCCTGTTTTATATTCTTTCATTTTAGTTATATATGACAGAATTCTATTAATAAAAGTTTGATTTTTTTAATTTGTTTCTCTTTTTAAAATTAATGCATTATAATCTGAAAAAGGATATTATATTAAAGTTAAATATTTTAGAAGTAATATTTTGAGAAATTAATAATTTATAATTTATCATTTAAGTACCATAATTAAAAGTGTAATGGGTGAAATTTAAGGATTTTTTATCCTTAAAATTGAATGCATCTTTAATATTGAAAGAGTCTTTCCATTCCTTGCAGATTTTGCTGTAAGAAGTAAGCTGAATTTTCTACTTAAATTGGATTCAGTATCATCTAATATACTATTAAAATGACCGCCTAAAATTAAATTACCTTTGTAATTGTTCATTATAAAATCCAAATGTTTTTTAGCTATTTTAATTTCGCATTCCAGGAAAAAGTCCAGATCCTGTCACACATTTTATAACTATCAACGAAAATAAAGGCTGTCTGTTTTCATGTTTAAATAAAATATGAGGTATTTATATCTTTTTTTTTCCTCAATATTTGCTACTCCTCTTTTTTAGTAGAAGAATGAGACAAGGTTATATACTTATTAAAGTTCACAAATTCAATGTCCATTTCTTGATATAATTAGTTTCCTGAAGAAATAAAACGTGGTTTATTAAGTTTTAAATATCTTTGTAGATTTCCCTTCTTTTTAGGATTGTATAAACCATTAACATTTTATGATACATTTATTTCCATATTCTAGGAAAGAAAAAGTGATTTATTAAAATTAAATATAATTTTGTAATTAACATGTTTATATAAATGAAGACCTCAGGCAAAATTAAAAAACAATAACAATAGAATAGCATATTCTTTTCCATAAAATCCTACCTATGAAATAAATATTATTCCTAGCCTTCTTCTGAGAAAACTGTGTCTCAAGACTAACTCTCTCCCAGCACATAGACAACAAAAAGGAAAGTTTTTTAAAAACATTGGGAGAGCTCTGCTGTAACAGATACATTTTATGGGATTTTGCGTAAAAGTTTAATTTGCATATAAACTTAGCTCTGAAAGAAAAAAAAGATAATAATATGTGCATTTTGTGACTTAATAAAACTCATATTTCTTCCTCCTACAACCTCAAAGTCTATCTCAATCTCAGTTTTATGGTTATTTAAATTTTATATCAGTTTTCTAGCTGTTTGCTAATTAAATACATTAAAAACATAACAAAAATCTTCAGCATAGCCTTCAAATCAAAATAGTGTCACTAGACTTTTCCTCTACAAACTTATGATTTATATAGTTATCAAATTCTTTACATTTGTAAGTGATTATAACTTTTATGTTAAAGTTGCTATTCAAAACAAAATTATGCTGTCAAAAATGATGCCTGATAAAGTGAGCCAGTAGTTTATATCATAAAATTTGTAATTTAATTTGCATTTTTTTCTTTTTATTTCCTTTGTTTGAAAGTCTCACATATGGAGATTGTCAATCTTACTATCATATGTCCAAGGTGGTAAAAATTTCTGAATATGACGTTGATGAGACAACAAATAAATAATAAAGTGAAAAACAATTTAATTTAAAAGATGTTGTAAAACAAATAATGATGACAGTGCCATTTTCTAGAAGATGTGCTTTTAGAAACTTCTATTTTTGTTTCTTTTTCTTTACATCTGACCAACTGTCTTTCAAGGGTGATCTTTTAGAGGTGAAGTGTAACCAATCTATATCATTTGAAAATGAAATTATGTTATTATTTCCGCTGTGTGTTTATTTATTGTAATTTCTTGACTGGGAAACTCTGACTGGGTCAAAAACCCATTTTCAGTAGAAGTCTGGGGAGAAACGCTCCACAGTACAAAGACAATAGAAAATTTAAAATTATACAAAAGATTAAAATAAATGAAGAATATATACATTATAATAAACAAGACAAGTTCTGGCATAGGTTGGTAGATATAACAAATAGATACCTTATGAAAAACAATATAGGTTCTTGCTGTTTGATAGCTATTACAGTACCTCCTAGACACAGAATCACAGACAAGATAGGGTCTTGCATTTTGGTAGCTATTACAGTATATTCTAGACATATAATCACTATAGGGCTGTGTAATTTATGTAAGATAAATTCTGCCATAGCTGTAAAATATTGTCACTAGTTCTTAACAAGTTTAAATAAGGAAAAAAACGATTTTTATCAACTGAAGTTGTGGACATAAAACATCTAAACTTTAGAGATGAGGAGGAAAAGTTAGGTAGGGTATAAGGAGAGGGAGAAGAGTGATTATAGCAGAAGTTGAAGTAATTTGAGAAAAATATAAGAAAAGGAGGGGTGGTAGGTAGGCTTTGAAGTTTATGGAAAGAGGTTTAGTGAAGATAAAGAAGTACATATTATTTAGAAATATTTATATCAGTTGAGAGATGGGGATAAGAGAAGTAATTCAGAATGAGAATGTACTATCTGGTAGTAGAGGGTGGCAATATTACTTATATTAATTTATAGTACTAATCTTATCAGAGAAAACGTTAGAAGTGAGCAAAGATGGAGGAAGGGGAGAAGGAGAAATAGTCAGATGGACAGATAATATTTGATAGTAGTAGGTGGCAAAAATAAAGGGGGAAGGTCAAAGGAAGTAAGGTTAGTTGATTGTTTAGCTACAAGAACAATTGTAAGAGATAAAGTAATGGTCTTTTAATGTACTTTTGAAGGACTGAAGGAATTAAATAGTACTGATGTGCAATGGCTTAAGAGTAAAGACATTGTCCATCTCTTTGATAGATTTATATACTAGTAAGAGTTGTTTGTGAGGATAAAGAAGTACATATTATTTAGAAATATTTATATCAGTTGAGAGATGGGGATAAGAGAAGTAATTCAGAATGAGAAGCTACTGTCTGACAGTAGAGGGTGGCAATATTACTTATATTACTTTGTAGTACTAATTGTATTAGAGAAAACGTTTAGAGATGAGCAAAGATGGTGGAAGGGGAGAAGGAGAAATAGTCAGATGGTCAGATAATATTTGATAGTAGTAGGTGGCAAAAAATAAAGGGGGAAGGTCAAAGGAAGTAAGGTTAGTTGATTGTTTAGCTACAAGAACAATTGTAAGAGATAAAGTAATGGTCTTTTAATGTACTTTTGAAGGACTGTAGGAATTAAATAGTACTGATGTGCAATGGTTTAAGAGTAAATACATTGTCCATCTCTTTGGTAGATTTATATACTAGTAAGAGCTGTTTGTTGCTGGGGAAAAGATTTATTTGGGGGTAGCTTTTGTTTTGGATTGGAGTGTAAGGTTGTAAGATAAATTTTAAAGTGGGGCAGTTATCATGTAGGTAAATTAATTTGTGGGCCAGAGATAGTTCAGTTAAATTCAGGTAGCAAGGGAATAAAAAAAAATTCTTTTTTGAGGGCCAAGCAGTGGTGGAATGATTAGGAATACCAGTAGCAAATCTGGCAATTTTGTGATAACGTGACTAGTTTGTTCATTAGGGTGCTGTGAAGATTGGTAAAAATAGGAGCACCATAAAGAAGGTAAGAAAGTAGCAGAGAATTCACTAATGTTATTTTCATAGAGGTATGCATAAAATATGTGCGTCTGTGAAGTTTACCAGGGTTAATATGTGTTTTTCTATTGTATTAAGTATGTTTTGTTCATAGGATAGTTTGCTGTCAATTGTGATGCCTAGAAGTTTTGCATGGGTTACAATTTCTATTTGGGTTTTGTTCTGTGAGCAAATGTTGAATTCATTTGAAAGTGTCTTAGGACAGAATAGTAGGAACTCTGTTTTATTTGAGTTAAGCAAAAGTTAGGCATCATTAAGCCAGTTTTCAATAGAGGTAAAGGTGTCCTGTGACATTGTTAAGAGATCTTGGGGGTTACTAGAAGGAGAGATAATTGTAGAGTCATCTGCATACTGGATAACAGGCGTCTATATTACAATGTCAAACTAAAACTAGTTCGAACATTGTAATATCAAACCCTAAAGTCCGAAAGTTGAAAATAGCAAAGCCACGGCACATCAACTTTTTTCCCAGGGAAAATAATCAGTGGGCCTTTTTCAGGGCTTTGCTATTTCCTCCACTGTGATGCAATCTCAGAGTTGGTATATTTAAGTAGGGGAGCACAGCACAGTTTAAGGTTATATATTTTTTGTCATGGAACAGCGATTTTTTTCTTTGTGAAAAAAATCGCTGTTATGTGTTTTCAGTTTTGTTGGGTTTCGCACTGTAGGGTTCAATATTACAATGATCGAACTTTTGTTAGTTCAATGTTGTGATATAGACCTGGATAACAGTACTTTGGAGAGGTTCTGTGTGGAGATTGTTACTGAAGATATTAAAGAGGAGAGGTCCAAGAATGGATCCTTGGGGCACTCTGGTTCTATTTAGTCGGTGTTTGGATAGGTGAATGTGCCATTTGATGCACTGTTGTCTTTCAGTTAAATAGTTGTTGAACCATAAATAAAAGAGAGCTTCTTCTGTAGTAGAAAAATCCTCATACCACAGAACAGTTGAAGTTTTATTTTTGCAGGGAAGATAAGTTGATATTATTCAGTTTAAGGAGCTTTATTAATGGCCATGTTTTTTTCTTAATTTCCTTAGTCTTGGATGAATAATCATTATTAAATATGATGACTGAATGTTGAACATTTATTGGAGCTTTTGGCCAAGCAGATTTTAATGCAAGTTCCTTGTCCAAACAGGATAAAATGTGACTATAATAGATCTTGGTTTAGATGCAGCAATGATATTATCTGATTTAACAATTGATCTGTGAGCTCTTTTTATTCCAAAAGAGAAACTTTTTTTGTAGGTTAAGTACCTTAGGTATCCATGCTGATAGAAAGGAAACCACATTATCACTCTCTGTTCTTTCTGGCAGGCCCAAAATTCTTATGTTATGTCTTCTTTCTCTGTTCTCCGAGCCAACTAGTTTCTTTTCAACCATGAGTTTTGATTTTTTATTGATGTTTGAGATTGATTTTCTTTTAGTCTAGTATCTTTTAGTCTAGTATCAATGTCAGACAAAGCATTTTCAGTATCTGAGACTTTTGTTTGGAGCTATGTCTTTAAAACTATTTGTTTGCTTTAGACTGCTTTCTTTGACCTTTGAATATTTTCTTGAAATCTGTCTATTTTAATAGTTAAGTCTTGCAATGCTGTCGGCTGGTGTAGTTCTTTCTTAATAGCAGAGTCTGTATGATTATTTTTGAGTTACTCATCTTTTAGGTTATTAGTAAATTTTTCCCTTAAATGCTTTGACAGGAAATTTTCTTCAAAAAATACCAACCTTTGGAATATGATAAAAAAGGCATTTAGAAAAATATAGATATTCCCCGGGATTCATGAAGCTCGGCGCAAGGCCGGCGTAAGGTCTGCGCCGGCGGTGCAGTGAATAGCCGGCGCAGTAGCGCCATATGCATATTAATGAGAGTGCACCGCAACCACAGACACGTGCGTAGTGTACGTGAGCGAGCCCAGGTAGGATGCGTCTGGAGGCGTGTCTAAGCCGGCATGAGGTGAGCAACCTAATGTGCTGACAGCCACGGTCCGCCCATAATAGTAATGGCAGCAGCCAGGTCCCGTGCAGAATGAAACGCACGTAGAGTATGCAACATAGTACCCGTCCCAAATAAACGGAGAAGCAAATACAAGCCACGAAGGCTTAAGTGTACCCATCCAAGGAGCAAAGGATACGCATAAGACCGCGTTTGTCCCGCAATGCACCGTCAGTGGTTACACTCAGAGAAGGTGTACAGCAGCATGTCAGCGCGCCGCACCGACATAGGAGCAGCGACTAAGGTCACCACCTGTCCCACTCTGGGTGGGGCAGTCTCTCTATGGGCAGTTGTGTCCCGAAAAACGTATTAAAAATGGCAAATGTGCTAAGATTGTAGGACATAATGATATCCCGTATTTAATGTAATGGTAGCATGAATTGGTTATTTCTGTAACTGAAATACCTAAATGTCACAAGAAACAGAATAAGCAAGCAAACTGCCACAACAATAAGCTTTTATTTAGGCAAACAAGTGAAGTTCTATGCTATATAGTGACCGTGTGTATGTGTCGGCCTGTAAAGTCAGATGTGAGTCCCGGAAATATCCCAGCTTGGAAACTGGAAAAGGTGGCAACCCCAGTAGCGACATGGGCATGGTCACCAGGGTTACCAGCTGTCCCAATGTGCCATGGACAGTCCCTGATTGGACAGTTGTGTCCCTGCAACAATCGGAAAAATGGAAAATGACCTCAGATCCCCTGCCAAAAATACATTTTTTGTATACATGTAATAGTAGTATAAAACATATACATTTGTATATGAAACACATACATGGCATAAGAAAATGAATAAGGAACCCAAATGCTTACAGAATAAGCTTATAGTATGGCAAACAAGTGAAGTTCTGTCAACTGCACTTGCCGTGGGTATGTGTAGTCCTGCAAATTCGAAGTTTCCACATAACATGCCCCACTATGGGCATTGGAAAAGGTGCCAACCATAATGGTCACAAGCAGTAGTGAGAGTACATAGCCGGGTAGCTGTGTCGACATAACAACAGTAAGGAATCAAGATACCTTAAACACAGGCAAACATGTGCATAGCAACATATCCCACACCCAACAACGTCTCTGTCGCATACACTGGATGGCGTATGTTGAAGTGTAATATCCAGAAGCAGAACCCATGCATTCAGATGTAATACACAATAGCCTCATTGTACATGTCAGTCCCACCCATGTACACCTGTGCACCTAACCTGCTAGCATCTGTGTGCAGCTATACACCCACACACAATGTGCATACCTGAAATGTGGTAAGATGTTTGTGTTAGGCAATGCCAGGCGGGCAAATCATACCCACATGTCACCAACCCACCTCAGGTACAGATATGTAAATGGCTGCATGTGAATGTGTCTGCAGAATGTGTACATCCGCATGTGGTATGTACCCGTCGAAACCATATAGGTTTGCATACGACACGGTGCACATAACTGTACACATGTGGACAAGTCGGGTTGTTGAACCACCGCATCGATGATTAGCTATGCAGTGAAGTCGATCACATATAGCGGAACACGTGCCTACCAAACAGGACGTCCTAACAGGGTGCTACAGGCAAAGAAGGGAAGGTGGGACATCACATGTGGAGAGTAGCGTTGCGGACGGCCAAATACACACGGTCAAGGTAAAGGGCGGAACAACATGCATATGGCGGATGGATGTTGTTCGAAAATATATATAGAAACACATATGAAGTGCCAGTTTAGACTCGAAATACTATATAATGCATTGAATTGTACCGTACAATATGGCAGTAGAACTAAGCCTGCATGTAATTGGTGAAGCTAAGCTGTAGTGTGATGGAATTCTGATCCTGGCAGTAACCAGTACAGCAGGCTTATGTCTGTCAGCATTAATTATCTGCTGGGTTACAGAACAATAAATGTATGTACATGCATAACATCACCCCTTCCCTGAGGAGGATGGCCTTGTGACCTCTATCGATGTTAACAGTACAACTCCTTACCAGAGAGACAAAGCAGCGTATTAAGAAATTAACTGACTACTGTATCGGAACAGTCTAGGGTCCTTGAAACAGCTACAATCACAGAAGGACACTGTAATTGACAAGGTGCCTTGCAAGGCTGTGTTATTCTCATGGGAAAACATTTTAAAAGCACGACCCCAGCACCCACGTATGTATAGACTATTGTGGACCATAGTGATGGAAATGCCCTGTGACCGACCACGTCAGTAAGGTGGGCAAAAGCTGATTGTAAACACTATATAAAGAAACTGCTTACTGTATAGAGTCAGACAAAACTCTCATACTTGGACTGTATATTATTTAGCCTGCCTGTGTACACTACTAAAACTTTCTGAACCCGAGCCTCCTGTGTTATTGACTGTCACTTAGAAAAGCCTACTGATAACTACAGTCTGGTTTTAACAACTTATTTGACATTGTGATCCTTGTAATCCGAATTCCTTGGTAAGCTACAGGTCAGAGTGCATGGCTGGTTAGACATCTACATGGGAGAATTTGCCTAAATGGTTCTTCTTGAATGAAAAGACCTCCGACTGAATTGTTGTGTGTAAAGAGGCTGTTTACTGTCTGATCTGTGGCTGAAAAGCGGAAAACTGGATCCCAAGAAGAAATCGTGCAGCCTTAAACAGGAGGCTCAGGTAAGGAGTGTTTGCCTCTTTGTCTCTATTGTAGATCAGGGACCAGACTACATTGTGTTTCTGTTAACAGTTGTGATAGCGGGTCGAAGACCTATCCAAATACTGTTAAATCTGAACATAGGTCAGGGGAACACACAGCAGAGTAAATAGTCATTGTAGACACTACAGTGGATACAGGGAAGGAGACACCACGTGGTATGAGAGAAGATGCGTAGCAGTCGTGTAGAGGATATGGGAGATTATTGAAGAAACAGATCATGTGATCCGCGTTTGACGGGTGACGTGAAGTATATGCAATCGCAGAGAGCAC
This sequence comes from Protopterus annectens, assembly GCF_019279795.1. Classification (NCBI taxonomy): domain Eukaryota; kingdom Metazoa; phylum Chordata; order Ceratodontiformes; family Protopteridae; genus Protopterus; species Protopterus annectens. The sequence goes on from NC_056750.1 coordinate 820,896,494, forward strand.
ATAATGTGAGTTATCCAGCAAAATGGGGTAATAAATATGACATTGATGGTATATTACACAAAATATCGTTACTGAAACATTGTAATCCCTGAAAATGTGATGCACATGTTCTAGGGTAAACACCTGTTCCACCCTGAGAGGGACAGTCCCTCTTTGGCCAGTTGTGTCCTGCAAACAAACCGAACAAATGGCAAATGTCCTGATATCTCAGGACAAACATTTCCCAGATATCTTTCAAAATGGTAGCATAAAACAGTAATTTTGTATCTGGAACAACAAAATATCATAATAAACAGAATAAGCAACTGAAATGCTACAACAATTGGTCGCTCTCCTGGCAAAAGCTGAAATCCTGTCCTATGTACTGGCCGTGGGTATGCTTTTTCCTGGAAAATTACACGTTCGAACACTAATGTCCCACATTGTGCATTTGAAAAGGTGGCAGCCCTAAGATGTGCAGGCGACAAAACAGCGACAATTGGGTATCCGTCATGCACATAGGTGGATTGAGGTAGTGAACCGAAGGAACAGAACACTACAAATGGCAAAGCATCATACGTAGACAGAGAAGATCATAATACAGTAGTACCGATAGCCCCCACAACCCCTACCACCTCCGATACCACATCCAGGATATGAGCGGGAGGGCAGGCTAGTCCCCACACGTTATCCTGTGGCAACAGAGGTAGCACAACGACCAAATGTAACAGAAGCTATTGAAACCACATCCCGAACTCGTAACATACCTAGGGACACCCGAGTAACAAGACAGTCACTAGAACAGAGTGAGGATATCTGTCAATTAATTGAAGTACCGAACCCTCATGCAGGACAGGAAGGCCAGGACCCAACCCCCGTAGTGTATAGACCGTGGACACCAGAAGATATCTGTAAAGTCACAGAGAATTCCCCATCTACAAAGTAATCGCTATTCACCATGCAATACCCCTGTATCTTCTGATCGGAAAACAAAGGGGGAATGGCGGATGGTACAGTATGTACAAGCTGTAAATCATGTAATAATACTTAGGGTAGCGATGGTGCCAGACCCACACACTATATTCAATGCTATGAACACGCCACAGAAGTATCTTACCGTGGTACATATAAGCTATGCTTCCTTTGCAATACCTATACATCCAGATAGTCCGTATTGCTTTGCATGTACATTCAGGGTAACAGATACAGCCATACCCGGCTATCGCGGGGATACTGTGAAAGTACAACGATATTCCCACAGGAGATGGCTAGCTACATTACGGTGTTAACTCCACACGGGGCCAGTCAAGTTCTACTTTATGTGGATGATATTCTGCTTGCGGCCCCTACCCAGCAACAATGTATGGAAGATACAATAGCATTATTGAGATATTCAGCAGAACAGGGACATAAAGTAAGCAAGCATAAATTGCAACTACAGAGAATACAGGTCAAGTACCTGGGATATGTGGTATCCAAGTAGGGTAGAACATCACATGGCGATAGGAAGGTAGCAATTTCATAAGCACCCAAGCCAACTAACAAGAAGGGAATGAAGTCCTGTCTGGGCCGACTAACATTTGTCAAAGCTGGTTACCAAACAATGCTTTGGAATCCGCTGTATTGTCTGCCTTAATCTTTAATACACCTATGGCAGCACAACACATACTACACTGGATTACAGTAGCAGAAACAGCTTTCTGCAGACTAGAACGATTGATAGCTTCAACATCTGTAGTAGGTCTCCTGAATAATCATAACACATGTTGTCAGACTGTAGATTGTAAGCGGAGATATATGACGTCAGTCTTGATGCAACAGCATGGAAGTAAGCAACGCTACATAGCTTACTACTCATTGCAGTTGGACACTGTGGCATGGTCAGTGCCACATTGTGTACAGGCAGTTGTTGTAGCACCCATGGCAGTACAGGCCCTGGCCTTAATGTTACTAGACCACCCTCTCACTGTGAGAATGTCTCATGCAGTTGCGATCAGTCTGCTGCAAGAGAAGATAGCATTCCTGACCCGTGCTAGACATTTGTCTTGTTTGACCATACCACTGAGTCAACCTCATATGGTGATTGATCGTTGGACAACATGAAACCTATCAGCGGCACGTCCGACACCTGTGTATGGCACACCACACAGTTGCCTATACGAAATGGATTAAATAACTACACACAGACATGATATCACTGATATACCCTTAGATGATGCAGAGGTGACAGTTAATGTGTATGCGGATCATGTAGACAGAGTCCTACAGGAGCGAATCAAGTAGGTTATGCAGTAGTTATTGATAATGAGATTGTAGGCGCCCAAACCCTGCAGCATAACGTGTCTGCTCAAGCAGCAGAATAGATAGCTTTAACACGTGCTTGTACTGTAGCGGAAAACTGATGTGTGGACATATGTCGATAGTCAGTATGTTGTCTGTACAGTGCATGTTTATGAGCAGCAGTGGAAGAATAGGGGAATGATAACATCCACGGTAAACCGATTAATCATGCGCAATTGATCTTGAATGCATTAGACTCCATTCAGTTACCCACTAAAGTAGGTAATTGTAAATGTGCAGGTCATAGAAAGCAACAGGATAACAGTAGGAAAGGTAAGGCATGAGCTCATGCATCTGCAAAACAAGCAGCCTCACAGTTGGAAAGTGTTTGTGTGAATGAGGAATGACAAACCTCAGACAGTTTAGATGTAGAAATTTTACAAACAATGCAAACATCAACTACGAAAGCAGAAAAGCCGGCGTGGGTATGGCGAGGAGCAATCCTTGAACACGGACTGCACATATCCACAGTGATAAAGCCAATATTAACGTCTAATGTATTCAGATATGCGGCTTTGTGGAGCCATGGGTAGAGACATGTCTCAACAGGGGATGGTACATTTGGTTAACAGAATACCCTAACATACGGAATTACGAACCACATACAAACATCATGAGCAGCGTGTCACATTTGCAGTAGATATCATGCACAGGGAGCATTTAAACCGAAGGGAGTGAGTTTACCTACACCACCATAACCGTTCCGTACTATTTGTATGGAGTTCATACATCTGAATAAATGTGAAGGGAACAAATACTGTTTAGTGATTACACATATATATAATCAAAATGGGTAGAAGCATTCCCAACCATGAATCCGGATGCAGCAGCAGTGGCAAAGGTGCCAGTAAAATAAAGTATCCCTAGATCTGGCATGCTGTAAAGAAGCTACAGTGACAATAGAACACATGTAGTGAACCAGACAATCACGCAACCTGGGGGATTATTTTGTATTTCCATGAATGTAAATTGCATGTACAACCCACAGTCAGCATGACTGCTGGCGCCGTAAAATGGGATCGAGAGAAATAAGTAGAGGAGGTTGGTGGGTGACATCCAGACGAGTTACATGTGCTGTCTACCTCTAGCATTGCTGAGCATGACAACAGTTCCAAATGTAAAGTGCTGCACCCACTTCGAAGTAGTATGTGGAATGGCATATCATGTGCCAGAGTGGAAAGCTGTCATGCCTGCAGAGCCGGAGGTCGATGGCTCATTAGCAGGTGACATGAGAGGATTGTTAACCAATAACACTGTTCTTCAGTTAAAGTCTTTTACAGATAAAGAGCAAACGAAGGCGGACGCATAGCTGACACCAGTATCCTGTGTGTATGTCACTGTTATCCAAAGAACATTATTGGCAAGTGGAAAGTGTGAAGGTCTGTACCAGGTACTGTTGGCAGCGCCTACTGCAGTAAAGTTTGCAGAGAGGTCGTCCTGGGTGCACCTCACATTTTGCAAACCGGTAAAGGATATCAAGTCTGATTGACATCTTGTAGCTGATATACCATAGAGCCTGAATCACCGGGCAAGACTGTATAACAATACAAAGCAACCCCAAAGACATTTTGTTTGCTGTCCTAATGATTATACACCTATTAACCATGTTTGTGTTTACTTTACATTTGCTGGGACCTTACCTGCATATAACTACACGGATACAAATACTGATACGTGATGAACTGGCCACAGAGTGTCTTCCACACTTCAACAAATACCTAGGCATGCCGTGTGCATATACAGACTATGAACACTTTAAATTGCTGTGTTTGTACTGCCATACCTACATCATATGGAGGACTTCCGATGCATGTTGTCCCCTTGGGGATAGATTGAGACTTGTGAATATTTACACTTTGATACAGGTTCTGTGAGATCACAGGACAACGTGGCACTGTACTTACCTGTTACACAAAAAGGAATTGTATGTTATCATAAACATGATACAGTTTCAGTTGGTGGGAGTATTTGTAACATAACTGTGTCTTACGAATGTCATATAACAGCCAAAGATCACAGTACTACTTGTAGCACCATTCATTATTTGTATTGAAACATCATGAGAACAATGTGGAAGGATGTGCAGAAACATCCTGAATTGTATAAACAGTCCTCTGTTAGAGACAGGAAAATGTTACATGCAGAGGTAACCCGCATCAGTAGTAAAGTAGAATATTGTTATGTTGTTTGTGGGAAAAAGCATATCAATGGTTACCTGGGAATTGGTCCGGCAGTTGTTATTTGGGTTATCTGGCTCCAGTCACATGACATACTGCACAATTGCCTCTGAGTGCGAAACGAACTATAACACATATAGCTCGAAGAACTGGGAACACAGTCGAGAAACCTACTAATCCAGTGGGTGAAATGGAAGCTGTTCTGACATTCCAGTCTTCTGCAAGAGATAAAGGAATATCGATTCATATGGACTTGGTGACAGCGTCATAACCTGGGCTGGAACACTCCCAGCTTGTGGAGTAGTGAAATCAATCAGGGAACAGAGGAAGTTATCAAAACCTGTCGGAGGAATGATGAATGTGACTTTCCGCTCTTGAACTTGTGACTGATGAACTGGATGCAATGAGAACTGTTGTGTCACAAAATGTAATAGCGCACGACTGCACCGTGGCGGCGAGAATTGGTACATGCGCGCTTATTAAAGAAGATCGCTGTGTCCAACTACCACATGAAAAGACCAAAATCAACGCCCACCTAGAGGTAATACAGCAGGTGTCATCCATGGCGGAACCAGGCCCAAACCCACTGACGAACCATTTCCACAAACCATTTGGTGGATGGGGTCAGTCATACTGAATATCATGATTGCCATTTGTGTTGTTCTGCTCATATTGGGAGCATGTGTCTATTGCGGGATACTTTGCATGTAAGTATTAGTCAGGGACTCTGGCGACATATCTGTACCGAGACTATGTATCAAGACCTGTAGTGGTATGTGTCAATAGAAAATGCAAACCTTCTTGAAATGTACAAGAAATTACTTGCCTAGTTAAGCGTTCCAGAGAGGAAGAGGCTAGGGAATGAAATAATGTTGTATATGTTTCTGGATAGAATAGAAGCAATCAAAGGAGGGAGAATGTTAGCAAAATACATATTTAAACATATATATGACGTGCAACTTTAGAAGCAAATAGTGTATAATGCATATTATTCTATCTTACAATATGGCAGTAGAGCTTATCATGCATGTAATTGCCTGTAGTGTAGCTGCAGTGTGATTGAACCCTGACCCTAGCAGTAACCAGTGCAGCAGGTGTATGTCATTCAGCATTAGTCATCTGCTCGGTTAGAGAATAATACATGTATGTACAGGTATATCTGTCATCCTTCCACTGAGGAGGATAGGCTTGTGAGCTCTAACACAGAGTACAGCTGCTCAGCAGAGAGACAAAGGAACCTAGTAGGAAATGGAGTGAGGACGGATCTGAACAGTGTTGGAACCGTGACAGAGCAGAATTTACGCAGTACAGTCTAATTGAATATGTGGCTCGCAAGGTTGTGCTATCCTCATGGGAAAACATTTAATAAGCATTACCTGAGCACTGTTGTAGGAATACAACGTTGTGGACTCTAGCGATGTAAATGCCTTGTGACTGACCACATCATTAATGTGTGCAAAGTATGATAGTATACACAATGCTCATACAGCTGTAACATGTATAGAGTAAAACAAATGTCTAAACTTTTACTGCATAGTTCTTTGCCTCCTGCTGCACAGTAGTAAAACGTTATTAATCTCAGCTTCCTGTGTTATTGACTGTCATTTTGAAAATACGAATGAGTGTTACAGTTTGATTTAAACAACTTAATTGACAGATGTGTACGTTCTAGCATGGGAATAGGTCAAGCCAACCATCACAATGTCCATGTGTACCACATACAAACAGCCAGTAACACGCAGTAGTAGTGCATGAAGGCATACGACTGTGGGAATAGTACAGGACATATGGCACGTGCCAAGTGCAGATGCATGACACAAACCCCAGGATGGGTGTCCTGCAAAGAGGAACATGTGCCAACCACACCTCCCACAGATGTACCGGCAATAAAAACACATGGCAAACACACAGAAACACTACTGTCCAACACACGACTGCAACGGAGCCTGGTCAAACACCAACATGAAGCATGCACAAACAGGGACTTGTGTAATGTTTGCCTTAACACCACCCCATAGGCCAAAGAAGAATAGAATGGACATATGCATGTAATGTTGTGAAGGATGTGTGGTAGTCCTCAGTATCACAGTGTTAGGGACACAGATACACTGTCATCAACTGTGACGTATGTGCACTGTACACAGCATACCTGCATGTAATACAGAGGACAATCATGTGCCACAGAAATATACACTGGAGAAAGAGTATAGGGGATAGACAATTGTAAATGTGACAAACTATGAATATAGGTTCATCGTCCATAGGTACAGGGTAGGCCATCGTCCCAGGTTCAGCCATAACACTACACCATAGTTAGGATGACTTTGCCAACCTTCTGTGCTTCAGATAAAATACTCATGATATTGCTGTACCTCCGTCAAGCAGTGATAATGATGTAATCCCTGGCCTATACCTGCAATTCTCCATCCAATGGACAACATACCCCTGAACAAGGCTAGGAAGGATCTCTGTCTCACATGTACTGTGATGTAGATCCACAGCATTATGAGTGTCTGGGTGATATATGTGTCACTCAAACACATCCCATTAATGACCGTGACAAGGTAAATGTCACCTGCCCTAGTGGTTCTGAGGGATGCAGATACAGTAGGTGAAGCATACACATGACATATGGGTTGACATGGCCTCGTATGTCAGGCACAGGTCAACACTAAACAGCAGGTATGTGACGTAATGTGGCAGGGGTCCTACAAGTGGGGCAGCATTACACAAAATGATGTCATCCTGCATCTGTACAACAATTAACCTATGAGGGCTTCCCAGCTGCTGTAGGTGTATGGTCAGATACAGTCTGAATGGGGCAATGTAGTAAATCATAGGTGTAACACGTAATGGGTACAAGGAGACAATGACCTAGCCTGATGTAGATGTGAATCCCTGCACAAACAGGTGGGCAATGTAGAAGTCCCACACAACCACGATAACAGCGTGTGTGTTGAATGAATGGTGACCGACAAACTCTGTCCCCTGATCCCTGGTAATCACCCCTGTGCTGAGTGGACAGCCACCTATATGCTGGACAGGGGTGACCTAGTAGTTCTCCACAGGTATGATGTTGCATTACTTAGCATTTAGCTGTGGGACATGTCCCTGACAGCAGATATGCATATCTGGGAGGCCCCTTGGAGGATATCTGTGTCAGATGTCCGTCCCACTATGGCACCTGTTTTGCAGTCATCTACAAACAATGTTGCCCATAAAACCCCTGTGTGTGCCTGTACCGTGGAAATGTAGATGTATGACAGGAGTGGACCCACGGAAGGGCCCCATGGGACACCACTTGCGACAGGCAGTAGGTCTGACATGCTGCCAGCAACTATGACCGTGTGGGTTGTGTCACATAGACAGTTTACAACACATTCTGTGATGTGCGTATTCACATCCCAGCCAATGGGTTTATCAGCGATACCCGAGGGGGGTAATGTGATGAAGGCCTTTGCCAGGTCGAGGTAGGCTGTATGGACTGCAACACCCCCATCAATGGCCTCGGTGACTGTCCCGGAAATGTCAACCATGCTTTAAAGGCATGAACCGCCCTGAACAAGACAAACCGTGTTGGATGCAAAGTATGTATGTCCCCTATGCAGTCATATCGAGCAGTATGATCCCTCCCCATGTCTTTGCAGATAGGTCTCCTCATGGTAATGGGACAGTAATAACCAGGCTCAGTGGAGGCATTGGCCCTGTGGCGTGGGACTACAGTTGCCATGCGACACAACCTGGGTACCTTACCTGAGGTGAGGCTACAAAGAAATAGCTGTCCTAACTGTGGGTCTAATTCCTCAATGAGATAGTGGAGTACACAGTGGGGTCACCAGCTGGTCTCATGGATGCTATGTCCACTACCCTGGAGAGAGCATGTCCCACCTGTGTGTCACAGAACATTTGGTGACCACAAACCGCTGGTACAGACATCTCCTCATGTGTGGGGGAGGGTGTGGAGATGTCCTTACTGGACTTGTCAGCCTGTATGTTGGCAATGTGTGTATGTTGAGTAAACTCCACCTCTTTGTGAACCCAGTCAGAGCATATGTGGGAGTGACCTCCCAGGTGTTGAGCATAGCAACTGAAGGTGGTATGATTGTCAGCCAGGTCCATGTAGGTATATCTGTGGAATGTGCCCTGGACCATGGCACGACAGTGTGTAACTCTACACATATGATGACCAAGGGTGTCATACCTCACAAGGTGTCTGCTCCACCTTGTAGTAGCCACCTCCTCGTGTTGTACATCCTGTGTATGGCTGGGGTACACCACACTGGATGCTTGGCATTGGTACAATGAACCACAGTTGGGTAAGTGAATGCCTGGTTCATGCAGTCCTGTAGGTACTGGTAGATGGCAAATGTGATTGATGCAGTGGCTGCAGTACTGTCGACCACTGGCTCAGGGTCCTTAAAGGAGACCACAGTAGTGTGCAGAATTGTGTAGTCTGCCTCTGAGCAAGCAATGTGTATGGTAACTGGCAACACTCACAGCAGCGGATGCCAATAGCAGAAGCCAATGTCCAAATAACATAGATTAACTTCTGCATGACAATATGTCTTATCATACATGTATTGACACGTGTGTGCTAATTACAATTGCAAATGGCGCTAAGACTGGCCTAAAGTTCCCGTGATGTACACAGTCTGGAGGTGTTGTTCCGATAATAAAGTGGCAATACCTCCCAATCGTGACCTCTGGGTATGAAAGTGGTTGTTAACCTGCAACATTGGATGTACACCATTGGGTTCTGGTGTCGGAAGACATGGTTCCTGTAGCACTACACAGTATGGGTAGTCAAGCAGACATCCGCGATTGCTGAACACACAGCATCAGTGAAACCCACTGCTCACAAGGACACAGTCCGACAAGCTCTACACTTTACATATGCACAGTGGTGTCCATTGTAGGACCCAAAATTGCCTAAAGAACAGAATTATGTCTTATTTCAATGCGTACCTGAACTCATTGTCGTCACAGGTACACATATGCACATAGCGTGTTTAATGTTGCTGATAGCTGTCCATGTAATGCAGCACAGATGCACAGAAATACCCAGGGTACGGGTCCATAGAACTGCGTCCACATCACAGTCCGCACACATGAAGGATGTGTAATGGGTACTGTCGATTGTTGCAGTCAAGGGATTCTGGGTATGTAGACTCTGGGCTCGGTGTTGTTTCGCAGGCAATCCTTTGTCCGCCCGTGGGAGGATGTGTGCGTAGCACCTGCCTTACTCTCCGCTAATAATGCAAACCATCCACCGGAGAATGCTAAATGCAGGTGTGAAATGTGTACAGCCCTATACTAGTGTCCAGTAGGCAATTGTCATGGATGGACAACCGTATGGCCAAGATGGCACCCACAACTGCAAACCGGGTAAATTACACAGCCGCAGTAAGGCATAACACAGGAAATACACATAGGGACTACAGTTGACATTCCACATACAAAGCTGGACCGTCGTGCCAACACCGGCGTACACACCACTCAATCTGCCAGCAACAGAATGAGGAGCACCCGCTACCATACAGCAGAACAGATGTGCGACCTGTGGAACACATACTAATGGCACACACACATCGTCAAGTAGGATATGTAAACTATGGCATTCCCACCTATGAAGACAACATGGTTAAATGAATACATAGGTGATCAACATGTTCCGGTGGTGTTATATTGAAAATACAGTGACGGATATGTCCCATTGGGATGTCTGAGGTTTATATGAAGCAGTTGCTAACCAGCATCTTTGGATGTATGACATTTGTTCACAGTACTAAATCACCTGGTTATGTAGCACCATGTAGAAAGGGTAGTCAAACAGACATCCGCGATTGGGGAACATACACCAGCAGTGAAAAGCACTGGGCAGGTGGACACAGTCCAGCAACATCTAACTTGACATATGCACATCGGTGTCCATTGTAGGACCCAAAATTCCATTCATTGAATGCCTGCTAGCTTCCTGCATTACTCACGTGATCTCATTGTCGTCACCACGTCACAGGTACACATATGCACATAGCGTGTTCAATGTTGATGATAGCTGTCCATGAAATGCAGCACACATGCACAGAAATACCCAGGGTGCGGGTCCATAGAACTGCGTCCACATCACAGTCCGCACACATGAAGGATGTGTAATAAGTACTGTCGACTGTTGCAGTCAAGGGAGTCTGGGTATGTAGAATCTGGCCTCGGTGTTGTTTGCAGGCAATCCTTTGTCCGCCCGTGGGAGGGATGTGCGTAGCACCTGCCTTACTCTCCGCTAATAATGCAAACCATCTACCGGAGAATGCAAAATGCAGGTGTGAAATGTGTACAGCCCTATACCAGTGTCCAGTAGGCAATTCACATGGATGGACAAGCGTATGACTAAGATGGCACCCATAACTGCAAACCCGGTGGAATTACACTGCCGTAGTAAGGCATTACACAAGTAATACACATAGGGACTACACTTGACATTCCCCATACAACAAACACAGACAACCAGCCGATGAAGTCCAAAGCAAAGGCAGGTACTGTAGACACCGTCAGTGACCACTCAGAGCACACCAGGAATTAAATGCAGTCACCATAGTTTATTGAAGCTCTTTTCGTCTGCTTCATAAGCAGACTTATTCAGAATACATACAATGCAGTCCAACCTACTACATTTAAAACCCTTAATTGGTCAGTAAATTAGATGTGCTAGGTATTAATTACATGCCTTAAAGGCAAACAAGCAAACAAACTTTACTTGGGTTACAGATTCCACACAGTGAGGACATCAGACATTGCTTGAAGGTACATTCTTCATAGAAAAATAGAAATATATGTATATATATGAAAGATGAACCAACATAATGTTTTCCAAATGTCTGACTGTGTAAGCTACATATATATGTTCTACGGATTGTGCCAATATATTAAAAGAACTGCAGACACCTAGTAATATAAATGAACCATAATATATACAGATAAACCGTATGATTATGACTAATGTAAAATAGACCAACGAAATGTAAAGATTCACAATGTGGTAATGTAAATATTCATTTAGAAGGTTACTTAAATAAATCAATTCAGACATCCATGTCAAAATACTAACACAAGGCCAGCGAGGTGCTTGCCCTCACATGTACTGGGATGTTGTTCCACAGCATAGTGAGTGTCTGGGTGATGAATCTGTCCCACCAACACGTTCTATTAATGACAGTGTCAAGGTGTCGTCACCTGCCCTTGTGGTTCTGAGGGATCTAACTTCTTTAGGTGAAGCATAGTCATCAGATCTGGGTTCGACATGGCCTTGTATGCCAGGCACAGGTCACCTCTGGGCAAGTGGTATGCAACTGTATACAGCTGGAATTCTTTCAGTTGGTCAGTATAACACATATTCCTGAGACCCTGCATCTGTTTGTCGATGAACTGTTGGTGCCTTTCCAGCTGCTGCAGGTGTCGGGTCAGATACATTCTGAGCGGGGCATTGTACCCAATCATAGGTCTAATGAGTGATGAGTACAAGCGGACAATGACCTCCCCTGATCTAGATGTGAATCCCTTCATCATGATGTGGGCAATGTTGCAGGTCTACCTAACTACGTTAACAGCGTGTGTGTCTAACGAGCGGTTAACAACAACCCGGGTCCCCAGATCCTGGTAACTCCCTCTGTGCTCAGTGGATTGCCACCTATATGGTAGCTAGGGGTAACCTTGTTCTTCCCGAAGGGTATGACTATGCATTTCCTGGCATTTAGCTGTAGGCCATGTCTCTGGCACCACTTATCCCCATCTGTGAGGCACTCCTGACGGATATCTGTGTCACATGTGTGTCTGATTATGGCACCCAGTTTGCAGTCATCTGCAAACATTGTCACTCTTAACCCCCCTGTGTTTGCTTGTACTTTGGAAACGTAGATGCTGAAAAATAGTGGACCCAGGACTGAGCCCCATGGGACACCACCTGTGACTGGCTGTGAGTATGACATGGCGCCAGCAACTATGACCATGTGTGTTCTGTGACTTAGCCAGTTTGCAACCCATATGGCGATGTATGGATTTACGTTCAAGATGACGGGTTTATCAATGATACCCGAGAGGGGTATTGTGTCGAAGGCCTTTGCCAGGTTGAGGTAGGCTGTATGGACTGCTTTACCCTCATCAATGGCCTTGGTGACTGATCCTACAAAGTCAAACACGTGTAAAGGCATGATCTGACTTTGACCAAGCTAAACTGGGTTGTATCCAAAGTATGCGAGTCCCCTATGTCTTTATCTATGAGTTCCATTATGATCCTTCTCCATGGCTTTGCAGATAAGGCTTGTCAAGCTAATGGGATGGTAATAACCAGGGTCAGTGGAGGCACCATCTATGTGAAGTGTGACTACAGTTGCCTTGTGCTACTACTCGGGTACGTATCCTGAGGTGAGGCTAAGATTAAACAGCTGTCCTAAGTGTGGGTTTAATTCCCCATAGAGTTCATGGAGTACACAGCTGGGACACCATCTGGTCCCATGGATGCTGTGTTGACTGCCTTGGAGACAGCATTTCCCACCTGTGCGTTACAGATGTTCCAGGATCTACATGTCTCTGGTATAGATATCTCTCCATGTGGGGAGGAGGGGGGGAAATGTTAGCACTGAACATGTCAGCCAGTATGCTGGCAATGTGTGTAGGTTCAGTCATCTTCACATCATTGTGAACCCGGTTTGAGCATATCTGGGAGTGTCCTCCCAGGTGTCCAACATAGCTAAAGAAGGACTTATGAATGTCTGTTGAGTCCTTGTTAATTTCTCTGTTGAATTCCCCCTGGATGATTTCATGACAGCTTGTAGTTCTTCACATATAATGAGCAAGGGTGTGTTACCTTACAAGTATTCGCTTTAACTTGTAGTATCTACCTCCTGTCGTTGTAGAGCTTGTTCATGGCTGGGGTCCACCAGACTGGATGCTTGTCTGTGGTACAAAGAGTCTCAGTTTTGTATGGGATTGCCTGATCCATGCAGTCCTGTAGGTGCTGGTGGAAGGCATATGTGCGTGATTCAGCGGTTTGAGTGATGTTCACCACTGGCTCAGGGGCCTTAAAGGAGACCACAGTAGTGTTCAGAAGTGTGAAATCGGCTTTTGAGAAAGGCATATGTATGGTAACCGGCACCACTGTACACATGGAACATCATGGCAATACACCACGGCTGGATGTGGGTAATGCTGGACATACCCACGGCAGGCGTGGCGTTCCCGAGTCCGATGCCGAGAGACCACACACATAGCCGGCCTTAGGCATAGGCCAAGTAGGCAGCCGTCTAAGGCGTTGCTCTACTCGGGGCACCTTTCCAGACTTTATTTGGTGTAGGTAGACCAGGAGGGGGGTAGCGGGTGATGTGGCGGTGGCAACTTCTGCCTAGGGCACCACTTAACCTAAGGCCACTCTTCCCGTGGGTAATACAGCAGTACCCACACCCAGAGGCGGGTCATTGCTAGTATGGCATATCATCTATGGCAAGAAACCATATATTCCCAGACATAATGGCACAGCATAATGCCTGTCCGCCGTAAGCGCAGACATACGTCACCAGCGGTGCGGACGTACTGCGCGAGATGTCCGTTACCAATGTCGACATTGTCTCGCTTTGTGAAACAAACTCCACATAGCGATTCAATACTAAACAGCGACGGAGAACCCGATGTCCCGTGGCTGAGCTGTTCAACCTGTTCCGCCATGTTAAATGTGTGTAGCACAGCGGAACCGGCCCAAACCAAACAGCGGACATGTCTGTGGCTCAGTGAAAGCCGTCACGCAATGGTAAACCCATGTAATATTGCGACACAGGTCATACATACCGAGGGTTAGTAATGGAAATAGGTCCGTTCGACCAGACCGTGTGCAATTAGTATAACAAGATCTACAGCGGGTACACCGGCCAATCGGCGCTACGGTTATGAATAATTGGGGGTCACATGGTATCATAGACACGGACAAAGCGTGCCCATGTGACTCATCTAACATTCGTACACGGTCAGGGCAGTTCCGTACACTGGGCGGACAAGACCAAACCCAAAGCACCACAGCAACACCCTGACAATCGAAGGCCTGTATGCGTGGGGATATAAGCACCTGTCATCTGAACATCCCTGCGGTCACGACATATGCATCCTGGGCCATGGCGAGGGAATAAGGAATGTTTAACATGCAGTACCGCACCTTTCCCAGCAGGAGAATGGATGCCTGTGGCGTGCGTGAGTGCGGGGGATATGTAAAGGTACTTAAGTACCATGTGTATGCGTACTAATGACACTGAACAGCTCTCGTGTAGTGGTCACAGTAACCGGCAAGCGTGAATGCAGTCACGTTTGAATTACGACTATAGAACATATAGATGTGAGCGATGTGCGTAATCGTCCATGCTGCAAAGACTGTTACATGTATAAAGTTGTAAGTGCGTTCTGCACCGTCCGTCAACGGATCAGACATATGTTGCGGAATAGTCACAACTAACACAAAACACGTAACCACACAGACCCAGTAAACATATATAAACAGAATACGGATATGCGTAATGGCCTGCGCGTAACCCACAATTAGGAAATGCGGTGTGCGTGCGTGTGTGATCCACTGGAAGCAGGGAAGGTTAAGGATGTGTCCTCCACTCATTTACATTCATAATTGTAAAATATATGCTTAAATAGTACTTATTGATTCCATGCTTTGGAATCGTAATGCTTATACACATTGATATAAAATATCCTGATCAACACACTACATTCTAAGGTTTACTCACAACAATTATCAACTATGTTTCAAGATACTGATTGTATTGACCAATATTGTATTTATATTAACACATTGTTGTCGTATTATTGTTTCCATGAAGTAATGTATGCAACACTGATTTGTATATGTCACGTTATAATCAAGACTTGGAGCACTGTCCACTTAACTATGAGCAGGTTTATTGATTATTTGACTTTAAACTGACTCTGAAGGAAGTGTATAAGGGACGACTATGTAATGCATTTACGTACTCGGCGATGCCCCATGTTAGTAGGTGAAAGAGCTCAGTATCTTTTGACTGTGGAGTCTATCGTTTTGTCATTGTCTGTTTTGGCGATATATGTTCAATAATGTCGTTTATGAAGATGGGCAGGGCCTTAAGGTTTGCTGTATTTCCGCTTACTGGCACGTGGATATAGATAGGCCAAGTAATACATAATATGGGTAGTCAAGCAGACATCCACGATTGGGGAACATACAGCGGCAGTCAAAACCACTGGCCAGATGGTGACAGTCCAACACGTTCTACACTTTACATATGCACATCGGTGTCCATTGTAGGACTCCAAAGATTGATCCATTTACACCTTAACCAGCTGCGATCGGCCAGGCAGAGTGACAGCCGTGACTACGGCACAGCTAGACATATGCACCACCAGCGTGTTTAAGGTTGATGATAACTGTCCATGAAATGCAGGACATATGAACAGGAATCCCCAGATTGTCGTGTCCATAGAAGTGCGTCCACATCCCAGTCCCGCACACAGGTAGGATGTGTAATGGGTACCGTGAGGGTTTGCAGCCATGGGATCCTGGGTATGCAAAAATGGGGCTCGGTGTTGTTTGGCAGATAATCCGTTGTCCGCCCGTGGGAGGGCTGTGGGTATAGCACGTGCCTTAGTCCCCACTAAGGATGCAAAGCATCCACTGGGTAATGCCAAAAGCAGGTGTGAAATGTGTTCAGCCCTATATCAGTGTCCAGTAGGCAATCCCCATGGATGGACATGTGTACGACCAAGATGGCACCTATAACTGGAAACCTGGTGGAATTACACAGCTGCGGTAAAGCATAACACAGGACATACAGATAGGGACTACAGTAGACACTCCCCATACAAAGTCAGACCGCCGTGCGAATACCGGCGTACACAGCACTCGATCTGCCAGCAACAACATGAGGATCACTCGCTTCCATACTGCGGAACAAATGGGCGACCTGTGGAACACATACTAATGGCACACTAACAACCTCGACTCCGAAGGTCATACGATGTTTCAACACTAGCGTTCCCGCATATAACGAACATCCTTCAATGAATAAATAGGGTATGCATGTTCTGGCTGTTTTATATTGACAATACAGTGGCGTATATGTCCTACCGGGTCTTCTGAGGATTACTTAAAGCAGTTGCCAACCTGCAGCATTACATCAATACCATTTGGGTTAATCGTAGTAGAACATGGGTTTCGTAGCACAACATAATATGTGTAGTCAAACAGACATCCGCGATTGGGGAACATACAGCAGCGGTCACAACCACTGGCCAGATGGACACAGTCCAACATGTTCTACATTTTACATATGCACATTTGTGTCCATTGTAGGACCCAAAAATTTTTCCTTTTGCAACGCCAACTGGGTGCGAGCGGAAGACCAAGATGAACTACAGCCGTGACTACGGCACAGCTACATATGCAAGGCCACCGTGTTGAAGGTTGATAACAATTGTCCATGAAATGCGGGACATATGCACAGAAATCCACAGATTGTCGAGTCCACAGATGTGCGTCCACATCCCATTCCAGCACACATGGAGGATTTGCTATGGGTACTGTCGAGGGTTGCAGCCATGGGATCGTGGGTATGCAGAAATGGGTGTTGGAGATGATTGGCAGATGATCCATTGTCCCGCCCGTGGGAGGATGTGGGTACAGAACATGCCTTACCACCCACCAATACTGACAATCATCCACGGAGAATGCTACATGCAGCTGTGAAATGGGTACAGCCCTACACCAGTGTCAGTAGGCATTTCCCAAGGATGGACAAGCGTCACGGACAAGATGGCACCCATAATAGCAAACCTGGTGGAATCACACAGCCATAGTAAGGCATAACACAGGAAATACAGATGGAAACAAGAGTAGACACAGCCCGTAGGCATCCATCCTGCCGTGCGAATCCCGGCGTACACAGCAGCCAAGGTGCTAGCAAGTATGTGGGGATCACCGCTTCCACTCAGCGGAACATCACAGGCGACCTGTGGAACACATATTAATGGCACACCAACAACGTCAACTAGGAAGGTCATACTATGGTTAAAATATGGCGTTCCCACATAAATAACATACTGTCATGAATAAATAGGTTCTACATGTACCGGCTGTGTTATAATGACAATACAGTGGCGGATAGTTCACAATGGTACCTCTGAGGATTACTTAAAGCAGTTGCCAACCTGCAGTACTACAGTAACACCATATGGGTAAATTGTGGAAGGACACGGGTTCCGTAGCACTACATAATATGGGTAGGCAAACAGACATCCGGGACTGGGAACATCACGGCAGTCAAACCCACTGGCGAATGGACACAGTCCAACATGTTCTACACTTTACATATGCACATCGGTGTCCATTGCAGGACCCAAAAATTCTCCTTAAGTAAGTGTGGGCAGCATACTGCGATCGTGTGAACCAGAAGAGGTGACAGCCGTGACTACGGCACAGGTAGATATATGCACCACAAGCGTCTTCAAGGGTGATGACAACCGTCCATGAAATGCAGGACATATGAATAGGACTCCCCAGGTTGCTGCGTCCATACGTGCGTTCACATCCTATTTCCGCACACATGAAGGGTGTGCAAGGGGTACTGTCGAGGTTGCAGACATGGGATCGTGGGTATGCAAAAATGGGTCTCGGTGTGGATTGGCAGATGATTCGTTGTCCGCCCGTGTGCGGGGCGTGGCCATGGCATATCGTTACTCCGCACTAATAATGCCGATCATCCACGGAAATGCAGAATGCAGCTGTGAAATGTTTACAGCCCTATACTAGTGTCAGTAGGCAGTTCCCATGGATGGACAAGCGTCGGCCAAGATGGCACCCATAGCTGCAAACCTGGGGAATCCACAGCTGTTGCAAGGCATAACCCAGGAAATACAGATAGGGACTACAGTAGACACTCCCCATACAAAGCCAGACCGCTGGGCAGATACCGGCGTACACAGCACTCAATCTGCCAGCACATCAATGGGGATCACACGCTTCCATACAGTGGAACAGATGGGTGACCTGTGTAAACATACCAATGGCACAATCTCAGCGTCGGCTGGGAATGACATACGATGGTCAAACTATGGCGTTCCCACCAATGAAAGACATCCTTCGGTGAATTAATAGGATTGATGTCAATAGACCATGGCAAACACCCAATGAACAGGAAAGACTTGCTGGCACCCTATGGCCACAAACCATGTCACACATAGGTAGATGGAACAGTCAACTTAAACATTTCGTCCACGACCGTCGCATATGGTATCCAAAGGTTCTTCATAGACATGTATGCGCTATCACCCGTAGGCCCGTGAGACTTACACATAACATGGAAGTATCCAAGCTTTAAATGTCCACCCTTACACTTCCATTTGTCACTTTCTATGCGAACAATGAACATGTAGCCACAGCATAGAAAGCACAGGCGCACTGCTAACGAAACACACACATGTCAACATCACAGAAAGCATACTATGAACACACGTATTACATGATATTGTACTATGAAACACAAACAAACCAGCAACCTGCGGCAAGAATAGTCGCCGTAGTTCGACACAACACAAGTCTTCGTAACATTTAAACAGTTTATTAAAACATGCAGCGTTTTCGTTGTTTCCTAGCGTCTGCAGAAAAAGCAAAGTCTAAGAATGTTCACAATCAACAATGTGAGTCTTAACAAGATTTTAAATATCACATTGTTGATTGTGAACAGTTAAATTTGCTTTTTCAGAAAAGTTGTGAACGGAAACACACACACACGGAAGGGACGGAGGCGAACCTCGCCTATCTACATGAACTCACTACAGTATGAAGCATTTACAGAGCAGCTACCGAGTTTACTGAACAGCGCTGTCAGAGGCATACTTGTAGGCTGGTGACATCACCCGCAAGACAATAGTTGGCAATAGCCAAGGTATGTGTTGCGGGCGTCTAAAAGCATGTTCATTCGCAGAGGCAGCTGGAAACACACACACACACACACACACACGGAAGGGGCGGAGGCGAACCTCGCCTATCTACATGAACTCACTACAGTATGAAGCATTTACAGAGCAGCTACCGAGTTTACTGAACAGAAGCTGTCAGAGGCATACTTGTAGGCTGGTGACATCACCGCCAAGACAATAGTTGGCAATAGCCAAGGTATGTGTTGCGAGCGTCTAAAAGCATGTTCATTCGCAGAGGCAGCTGGAAACACACACACACACACACACACACGGAAGGGACGGAGGCGAACCTCGCCTATCTACATGAACTCACTACAGTATGAAGCATTTACAGAGCAGCTACCGAGTTTACTGAAGAGCGCTGTCAGAGGCATACTTGTAGGCTGGTGACATCACCCAAGACAATAGTTGGCAATAGCCAAGGTATGTGTTGCGGGCGTCTAAAAGCATGTTCATTCGCAGAGGCAGCTGGAAACACACACACACACACACACACACACACGGAAGGGGCGGAGGCGAACCTCGCCTATCTACATGAACTCACTACAGTATGAAGCATTTACAGAGCAGCTACCGAGTTTACTGAACAGCGCTGTCAGAGGCATACTTGTAGGCTGGTGACATCACCCGCCAAGACAATAGTTGGCAATAGCCAAGGTATGTGTTGCGGGCGTCTAAAAGCATGTTCATTCGCAGAGGCAGCTGGAAACACACACACACACACACACACACACACACGGAAGGGACGGAGGCGAACCTCGCCTATCTACATGAACTCACTACAGTATGAAGCATTTACAGAGCAGCTACCGAGTTTACTGAACAGGCGCTGTCAGAGGCATACTTGTAGGCTGGTGACATCACCCATAAGACAATAGTTGGCAATAGCCAAGGTATGTGTTGCGGGCGTCTAAAAGCATGTTCATTCGCAGAGGCAGCTGGAAACACACACACACACACACACACACACGGAAGGGGCGGAGGCGAACCTCGCCTATCTACATGAACTCACTACAGTATGAAGCATTTACAGAGCAGCTACCGAGTTTACTGAACAGGCTGTCAGAGGCATACTTGTAGGCTGGTGACATCACCCGCAAGACAATAGTTGGCAATAGCCAAGATTTGTGTTGCGGGCGCCTAAAAGCATGTTCATTCGCAGAGGCAGCTGGAAACACACACACACACACACACACACACACACACACACACACACACACACGGAAGGGGCGGAGGCGAACCTCGCCTATCTACATGAACACACTACAGTATGAAGCATTTACAGAGCAGCTACCGAGTTTACTGAGCAGGCGCTGTCAGGAGGCATACCCCTCGTGGGTGCTATCATTTGCAGAGGCAATGCGCCCGATCGGGATTTAGGTCAGAGTGCGCAGTCCCGCAGCCTGTTACCATCCCAAGGTCGCCGTACAGTAACACGTTAGTGCTGCAGTCGGGAATACCAAGTAACTACTGATCAGTACATCACTGCCTACTGGGCATGCTCAGACACTTAGACTCGGCACAGAGCAGACATGCATACACATGGTGCGACGGCATGGGTGGCGGAATGTGGACCGTGTGTGTCCAGCCACACAACAGAAACCTGGCCATGCCACAGGCGTGGCGTTGCGAGGGATACAGGCATGCACCCGGGGTATAACTGCAGTCAGGCGCGGTGTGCACTGTGCTGTGTGTCTATCTACACAGCTGCCTACTGGGCATGCTCAGACACTTAGAGTCGGCACAGAGCAGACATGCATACACATGGTGCGGCGGCATGGGTGGCGGAATGTGGACCGTCGTGTGTGTCCAGCCACACAACAGCAACCGGCCATGCCACAGACATGGCCGTTGCAGCGAGGAATATCTAGGTGCAATTAACCATGGGTAGGACTGGCCTACAGTTTGTTGCATGCTACAGACAACCCTCCCAAACACAGGCTACCTGCACAGATGTCCTGAGGACACTGGTGAGTGGGCATGCTCTCACAACAGCACCGTGTTGGGTGACATGAACCACCCATACATAGCCTGGGAACATTACCCATGGCACAACACACTCGCCACGGTCCCAGGTGTTCTCACACCTGGCCACTGTTAAACAGCCATGCACCATACATACTAGGGGGGGATGTCTGACAGTTCTGCCCATCACACATGGTGAGGATATGCCCCACACAGGATGTACAGCCCTCAATGGTGATGCCAGACCGTATAGTGGATCCACTGGTCATCCACATCCTGTAACCAACACCGGCATGGGGACCTAAGTGATGACCTCTCCACAACAAACCACACACATCATACGACCGGTGTGGTACCCTACAAGTCCTCCATGCCAGTGTTGAACACAGGCCAGACCGGCAACCGCCTAGCGAATGCCTTCTCTGAGCACCCACATGCATGTCTGCAACAGGCAAACATGATAACATCAGGACCTTGTCCACCACAGGTAGGCACATGGTGTGGTGGACCCCAGCCACTGACTAGCTGTACATCAACAGTTGGAGCTAATACATGACAGAGCAATGTCAGTACCAGGAAACCATCTCCCATTCATACCGGGGTGATCATACGGCCACACATAGAATCATCGACCGGCGCTAGTGGGAGAGGTACTGCAGAGTGGACATGAAACAACCATAGGGCCTTCCTAACTGTGGTAAGGACATGGTTGGGGCACACAGACTTGGCTGGAAATGGTCAGAATGGTACAGCGGTCACTGCACCCACAGACATTGTCTGCAAACCAGCGGACATGTTCCATGCATACATCCCCCCAAGAGGGACATATCCATCCACCAGAGTGTAGCCTCCCAAACATCTCATATGGCCTGGGTGATCCCATATCTCTATGGCGGTTGACACAGCACCAATGGGCACCGATGGTGTCCCTGGCTGTGTGCTACCCATCCTCATTGAGGGCCTCGGCCCACATGCGACCACTGTGTCATGTTAGCCTTACTATGGGCTATGTCCCCAATGGATGGCATATGGCATCTGTGGTCCCACTATGCCAGGGTAGTGCTCTTATGGACTGTAGACAGCCACACCCTATCCGCTTGACAAGCCTTGTCTGCAAAGCTGTGGGGAGGTCCATACAGGTGCCCATGGATACAGACAGCGGTGTACAGACAATGCGGAACATACCCACAACAACATAGTCAAGGCGGATCCTGCCTCCCGAACCTGCTCGTCCTGTCTGGAGTGGTCACCAAGGCCATTGATGGGGATCGTGGGTTTGCACACAGTACCATGACCTGGTGGGGCGTTCAGAGCACACTCCACATGGGACTCATGGAAAGGCTCGCCAGCATACATGTGGGGACATATGTCACCCGATGCTTCTCAGAAAGGTTGGAGGTCACACCACACAGGGTTGGTGTTCCTGGTGCCTTGTCACACTCATATCTGGTCTCCAGTGGAGGCCCACAGGGCTCAGTCCTGGGCCCCTGCTATATGGCATTCGACCTTCCAATGTGCATGCAATCATAGGGTGATTGTGGCAGACAAGGTATGCAGATGACTACGCACCGGCCACCATACCCAACACCCCATGTGACACGGACATCCACCTAGGGCGTCATAGACATGGATAACTGGTGCCAGAGCCATGGCCTGCTACTACATGCCAGAGAAGGTGCAGACCTACCCAGTGTGAAGGACATGTTCGGCCCAATGTCACATGTAGGTGGTAAGCCATTCCAGATGGTGGACATGTTCATGGAAATGGCTACGACACCTGTCGTTAACCTCTGTCAACACACACAATGGCAATGTGGGTGTGAAGACATTCCACTGTGGCCTCCTGGTCTGGAAGGAATCGCATCGACATCAGGGGTGTTCATTGTATCCCTGTACACATCACACACCAGAGCAATGACTGCGTACAATGGCACATCTGGCCTGTAGCTAACCTGGCGCCTGCAGCACTCGGAAGGACATAAGCGTTACACAAGGCGGGGATGACGGTGCTAGGACATGTGTCACAAGCTGCATGACCAAGGGGACTCCGGCTGTAAACCTTCACAGCACATCTGCTCTGTGGTGATCTGTGCCTGGCATACACGGCCATGTCTGACCTGGGTGACATGGGCATATTCCACTTCCTAGGCTCCAGGCAAACACGGGCACAGAAGCGACTGTCACACACATCACCACAAAGATGAGTGTGGCGTGCTGGGGAACAGGGTCAATGGCGGAGACCCCCTACAACACGTGAGGAGTGCCAGCCCATGTGAAGGAAAGGCACTGACTGCCTTCGTCCAGGAGTAATAATGAGGTGTGGATGTGTGGATATAGTTATCGCCAGGCATCATCTGTGTGTCAGTGCTGGACGAGGGACTGGGGACTGATGGATGTGGCATCCCCATCCTGCAGGGTGTTAGCAGCCACACACAGTCATGCTAGGTCCACACATGTCGTAGGGCACATACCCTGTTATGTACATGTCGCCTATGTTCCTATGTAGGGGTCCATGCGAGTGCGGGTACCTGTGCTATGCTGATGTTGCCAGACATGCCTGTGGGTACCCACGACTACGCGTGGGGAACTAATTACAGTGCTCCCAGTAGGCACATGCAAGTACACCATCATTGTCATACGGGTTAACTGAACCAACATGGTGCTACACATGTAACCACCACACATACTGTGTACACAGATCAATGAATGCTGCACCTGTCCTGCATGGTATGTCTGCTGCATGATGTCAGTGCACAACCCACATCACATACACACCTGTCACCAGCCATACACACACACCACAACATACACATCACGTACTATGCGGACACAGGTATCACATACACCTCTCACTATCTTGTCCACCCTGTGCATCAGAATATGTTTGCATAACCATGCACTGATGGTGTAGCTCACAGTTATGTGGCAGAGACTTCATCATATGCACAGGGTGATATGTGTGCCACAGGCATGGGCTGTACCAATGGATGACATCATGTGTGTGTGTAAGGGCCTGTGCATTGACTGGGCATGACTGTGTAGATTGCATGTGGGTGTGGTGGAGCCCTACAGTCGTGTTTGCTGTGTGTGGGTTTGTGTGTACACAGTTCAGTCATCTGTGATGCCTACACGGGGTATGCTTGGCAGCCCCAGACTGTACAGTGCAGGTGTTACGGCTCACTGTGTCCGCCTGCAGCGACGTGACCCGTGCCTGCCTGGGGTCTCGGGCATGAGCGGGTGTAGGTACAGTCAGTCCACTCTCGGTTGTCTCAGGTCCGCTGGAAGCGTGCCGCCGGGGCCGTCCAGGGCCGCGTCCGTGGCCTGCTCTGTCCTGGTCTGGTCGGTGTAGTAGCAGCTGCACTGCTGCTGCTACCAGCACTGCGGGGGTGGGCATGGGAGGTGGCACGCAGCTGACCTGCACCAAGTGCTGTTGCTGGCCTACCCCCACGTGCCCTATGCCTCACCCCTACCTGGTGTTCCTGCACGGACAGCCCATGCTCAAGGATGGCCATGCCTCGGTCGAGGATACCAGCCATCTCACCCAATCTCCTATCCAGAACATCGGCAAGATGCTGTTGGGCATTCGCCAATGCCTGGATGTTGTCAGTCAAGGAGCGGATTGCAGACCTCTGCAGCCTCTGCCCTTCCTGGTTCTGCCGTTGGCGCGTGCCTGCGCCGCCATTACAGTCTGGAACATGCGTCTGGTTATACCAGCTGCTGCACCTGTACGGCAGGTGTATGTCTAGCGGTGCTCCCCTACGAGCAGCACCTGCCACATGCCTGCGTGGCACTGCACCAGTCATTACACTGGCAACATCGTGTGTACCCACACCTTCTGCAGCCACCACACATTCCTGCTCGGTGCCAACAGGCGCTGACTGACCGTCATCTATGGGCAGCGGTGTTGGGGTATGTGTCGGCATCGAACCGTGTTCAGGGATGAAGGGGCGTAAGTGTGATGTTCTCCAATGGCACAGTGTGTGCCTGTGGTGACGACCCTGCCTGTGCCTCATGCACATGGTCATCACCACTAGTATCTGTGGGGACACTAGCATCAGCTGGACCGCGGGAGGGAACTCACCTACAGCACCTGTCAATACAAAGGCATACCGTCAGTTACAATACACACACACACACACACACACACACACACACACACACACACACACACACACACACACAGACATCATGCATGTGATAATGCAGGTGGCATGCAGCATTCACACACCACAGACCAGTGAATGTAGACCAGACATTCCTAGTGGCAGTATGCACACTGCCCTGGTGGGAACAGTACAACAGGCAGGTGTCTTTTAGTAGGCATGCAGTACACACATTCATGGTAGTTTGCATGCATCACCGTGATACACCGTGTGGCCACGGGTGAGTTGACAGTACACATGTCTGCCGACACTATGTCATGTACACCGCAAACATGTGTGGTAACATGTGGACATGTGGCGATGGTGTCCCACTGCATGCACCACATCACAATGGCTGTCATGGTGCAGTGTTATGTGTACAGTCTACAGATACAATGTATGGGTAACAGGGATGTCTGTGCAGGTGCGGTTGGTGTGAGCTGTGTACATAGCTGTACAGTGTGGAGTGCGGGCACTGTGCCACTGCACAGTAGCAGGACACAGTTATGTTTCTGTGTGATGCGTGACCTGGACGCATTACATTGCCATGTCTGTAAGTCAGTTCATCCGCTCAGCAGCACGTATGTGGTGGATATTGGAGGCACCTGTAGTAGCTGTGGAGAGGCATTCCATGTCAGTGGTGTACTACATCGGATGTCCAGGGGGGCCACTACAGTGATGAGCCCACTATGTGTGTACAGGGTGCAACAGTGACTACCCACTGTGGATGTACTGTGTGGCAACATGCCTGTAGGTATCGACCATGGCCTTGTCTGTCTGGGTCATTGACAATTGTGTGTGGTGGACATCGTGCACATGGCCCTGTGGTGGCCCATGTGACATACAACCATACTAGTGTAAGGTGTCACATTCCCTACAGATATGCAGACAGTGTGGATGTCTGCTATGTCGTGCATAGGTCATGTCATGGTGTGAAAATGTTGCAGCCAGACATCCACGTGCATGGGACATGGCATGTGCCATGTCTAGCGTGTGCAACCGATGCAGGGGCATAGGTCACATTGGTAACACCTGTGCTCTGGCAAGATCACAGCTCACTATGTGGTACTGTGTGCATACTGCAGAGGCATACCGATGCATACTACACATGCAGCCATTGTGGAACACCTACACCATTGTATGCATAGCTGAATGCACGTAACACACCAATAGGTGGTGTGGTGTCATGCCACTCGCTAACGGTTGTATCTACTGTACATGGGTGGTGTGTGTGTCGGGTGGTGCAACCTGTATACCGTGACTGGGGCACACACAGGTGTGCATGTCATGCCTGGACACATGGGGAATATCAATACACCATATCATGCCTTTGACTAGCAACAGACTTACCTGCAACAGACCCTTGTGTTTGCGACCGCCAGGCGTACCTGTAAAGGGATGACACAAAGGTATACACATTATCCATTACTATCGCCACAGTCAGCAGTGTGCATGTCACATCATGCATCTGTGAGTTAGCATGTGCTATGCACATGTCTGCTAACACAACATAGCATACTGTAGTATCGTCTTGTGTAACCATATACCTGGCATGTATTGCTATATTATGTGTTGTACTATGACACCCACCCCCGTCACTTATCATACAAACATGCAACCCTGACTTACCATGCAGCTCCAAGCTCATAGTTGGAGACACCCACCTCCACGATGGGCGCATGGGTTTCTGCGTGTTGTTCCGTGGGTGTCCCCAGACTGGCCAGGAGCTCCTCCGTGGCTGTGAGTGGGGGCTGGGTTGGTGGCCCACCACCTGTCCCACGTTGTTGTCTGGCGATTGCAGCGCACGCTGTCTTGCATGCGGATCAGGTCTGTGCAGTGCCTGCGGATCTGCTGATAAGTGCGGTTGTATCCGCCCAGGCTGTTCACCCTCCTGCACATCTCCTCCCACATCTCCTGTCGTTCCTGTGCCTGCTGTGGCACATGACTAAATAACATGTCATGATTGGTATGGAGGTATGGTATGATCACCTCCTCCTCCTGTCGACTGAATGCAGGAAGCGGGATCGTGGCATTATCTGTAAGACATAATGATGGTGGCAGGTCACATTTACACTGCTGTGCTGGCATACTGTTGGAGATACATTGCTATGACAAGTCGACATCTGCACAGTAATCTGTGAAGGCATCGTGGCAGTGACACAGCCGATGTGTTGGCTTCACACCATTGAGCAGTGGGTGTCACATCATATCTGTTTGCCACCCCATCACACTGTACCGCACCATGTAGATGTTAGCCAGCTGTGGACATGTGTACCTGGCTGCACCTGTGTCCATATCACTGGCATAGGTCCCCATGTGGCGTCGGTGCTGCTGTTCACCTGGGCGCTGTGTATATGTCAGTACACATCACGTCTATAGCCATTGTGACCGTCAGCAGTGGCACTGTACACATACACATGGACACCTGCACATGCATGTGTTGTGCCATGTACATCCACACAGCACTGTACGGGTGTTGGACAACTTGCCACAGCTCACCTGTGTTGCACATGTGATAGACATAGGGCAATGTGTAACCATGACACATTAGCAGGACAGGCCATGCATAGCATGTACACACACACATTGTCCAAAGCATCACACAGCACCTGTGACACCACAGGGTGCATCACCGCCACATTACTGCTGTGTATGGTTGATAGTGAGAGTGCCTTTTGTCCATTGCACCATGTAGGACTGTGATAGCTCATGCAGCCTTGCTGGGCAGGTCTGCATGGTATGGCAGGGTATGCCACATACATGGCACTGGGTTGTGATCCACCTGGGGGTTTACGATATTGGCAGGGTGGCTGTCCATTCCATATGTCATTGCTATGTGTATATGGACATTCAACATGTCTATCGCCATGGTGTGGACACTGGCCTCAAGCGAGGTATGCTGCGCTGCTTGCTGAGGGTGTGTCTGGTGCATGCAGGTATCACACATCCATGCATACACTGTAACCCTGGCAGGTGCTATGTGCTGGGATATTGATCAACACAGTGCTGTATGTGGACACACACGCTATCCCGTGCACATGGATGGTTGCCTGCACTGATGTGGGTACCACATATGTGTACATCCAGTGCCTGCTGCCACCCCATGTCTGCTGCTGCACTACACACCGCCATCCCTCCCTCTGTGAATGTGGTGTTGGGCACAGCATAGGTATCCATGTATGGGGACAGGGATGTTCACATAGCAGGGTCACTGATGGTATCGTCGATCAGACCATATGCGTATGACACACCCCTCACACATATGACACATTCATATTGTTGTTCACAGCGGTGACACAGCTATATTGCTATGCGGAGACATTCACAGCCATACATACACAGATGCATGCACGTCCATCTGTGGCATGGCCTGGACTATTGGTGTGGTTCAGCACATTACATGTTTGACTGCAGCTGGCACAGACCTACTGTGCACATGTCTACTGGGTAAGCCTGTTCTACAGTAGGCATCTGTGATGTGCTGTGCACATCTCATATCTGCACATTTGGTTGGTGTCCATCGGTCCACGGGCCAGTGGTGGGACACACAGGGATGTTGCTGAACATATATGCATGCAACCCTGTACAGCTGTAACACTAGCCTCTCAGATGCTCATGTGTGGTGGACGTGAACACCGTACACACACATGTGGTTGTGGCCTGCCGTCCATACCCATCTCCTCCTGTGGGTTGCTATCATCCCACACACTCCTTGTATTGTATGTTCAGGCTATGGACCTATGTGGGGCTTGTGGGCATGCAATACGATACTATATGCCTTTGCACCCATCACAGACAATGTCACACAGGTACACCGGCAGCCGTACACATCACAGCTTGTTGTCAGCACGTCACATGTGGTACACACGTAACACATCTCCTGTGGGACATGGTCATTTGTACGGGCATGTCCAGTAGTCACATACCACAGCTACCCCTACATGGCGGCTATGCAGGACATGTGTGTGTACAGCTACTGTGACATGTACACGAGCAATGCCCCCTACCTACATCACATGGTACTACCTGTGGAGTATGTGTGTCTGCATCCATGCTATGGCCATAGATGACAATTGTACATCAATATGTGCAACATACCTCATTGGGGGTTGTCATGTGCACATGTTCCATGTGTCAATGCATTGTTTGTGTCTGTTGGGTGGTCATTGTTGTGCATGGTTTACATGGCTGACATAGCGTACTGTGTCTGATTCCAGGTACTTCATTGGGCTACCAGCATTGTACATTTCTACAGCACATTCCAGCCATCATGTAGCCAGCTTAGATGACAGTGGGAGGTGTTCCGCCATGTGCACATATGTCACACAGTATGAGGGTGACTGACACACATTGTCAGGACTGGGTTCTGACTGCTGTGGATGTGTGTACTGGTGTTGACAACCATGACTGCAACAGATGGTGTCTTCTGGATGTGTAACATTCACAACACACACCTACATTCACATAGCAGCACATCGTCCACGACAATGGACATTCCTGCATGAACACTGTGTGCGGTATGTCTGTATGACCACTGCATATATCACTGGTAGCCACCAGCATGGCTGCCTACAACAGCGGTGTGTATCCTGTGCAAACATGGGTTACACCTGTCACAACACACCTGTGTCAGATGGCCCTGTAGTGGGTGACAGTGCAGTTCCATACATCATGTAACAGTATACATTGTGCACCAGTATGTTGCAGACATGTGAACGGCTGTGCTAGTCGACATATGCACACATGATACATCACCTGGTACACCGTGTCTGCCTTGCCACCTGCTATTGTGACCACCCTGTGATGACATTATGCGGCCCACATGGACTGGGACATGTGATGGCTCAATGGTGAATTAACCCTCCAGGTGTGTGTCTAGCCAGGTGTCCAGTAGCCAGTGGTCTGCACGCAGGGATAGTGTACATTGGCCTACTCTGTCACTGGGACTGTTGACTATGGTCATACTGTAGTTATGCAGGCATGTGGTGTTTGTCCAGTCTGATAGTCATGTTCAACCACACTACCGTGGCACACATGACCTGTGGACATCTGCCTAAGGTGTGCAGCCCACATGTACATGTTCACATGCTATGCTGCCTGTGCAGCAGTGTCACATGTCTGTCTCCGGCAGGGCTGTCACAGGTAGGCACAGCATGCAGTGATGTGTGACAATGCTTACACCCTCCACTGTGCTGTACACAAGCACTGCACACACAGTACAGCACACATGTCATTTATCTGCAGTGCCTGGGACCTGCCTCCATGCCCTACGGCACACCTGCCAGTCCAGATTGTACACAGATCATACCTCCCAGGCACATACCTGGACTGCAACACACACGGGTGGGTGCCACACAGTGATTTACACACATACTGTATATTCCCAAGACACATTGCATCATAGGTAATCCATGTTCAGATACCCATGTTCGTGACCGCTCGCACATTGTGACAGCGACAGTGAATACACTGTACACCACAGGTTACATGCTGGTCGTGTTGGCATACTGTACATTGCACCTAGGACAGTTGCTACTGCTATGTATTGACAGCAACACCCTTCCCTAGTATGGACTCCCATGTACCCACACATGCTTGGCCATGCAGTGCGCATAGCTGGGTGACACATTACGACACATACCATACCTACACTACCCTCGGCATGCACCAAACCTCCATGTGTCTGTGTGCTATGCCTACACATCCCCTCTGTTTGCTGAACATCCATGCTTCTCAGCCCTGCTAGCCACCCTAAACACACAACCATAGCAGCATGCATGGTACATACACTCTACAGCCGGTATTACTGACATCCACTGACAGAGGTAGTTGATGGCATGGCACCCCGTCACGATGGACAGTCTACGTGCCTATGCCAACACTGATCACAGTGCACTTCTGCTACATTTACACACTGGTAGGGACCATGCTATTCCACACAGAGACATGGTGGTACTGGCCTTTTCACAGGCCACAGTGGTATTCCTGTTCCATGCACACGTGCTGTATGGGCACATGTGCAGGCTGTTGCACGGTAGTTATGTTCACCTGTGTGTGGTGTGTCACTTGACAGTCATGGTGTGTCCTCATGGTGCATGACATACTCCACAGCTAGCTACCTACACATGACTGCCAGACATTGCAGTGTGGGCCCTCATGCGGTGTGGTGGTATGTCTCTGCTGTTTGACTACATCCACATTCAATGCAGCATACCACAGTCATGCAGGCATTGCCAACACAGATGTTGCTGGCATCGTGCCTGCCAATGGGGTACCTACCAACAATACACTCTCACTCACTACAGGGTTCCAATCCTTGGCTGGACATTGTATTAACCCTGTGGACACATACATAGTACTGCCATGCACATGTTATGTCCGGGAACACAGTCCCAATGTCACCTCAATCGCCGTAGTTGTTGTATCCGCCAACCTGGCTGTTACATGTCTCTGCAGCAGCACACTGCATTGACTGCTAGCCCATTCATACGTTGTGTACCCTGACCACCACACTACCACATCTATCACACTACACATGGGTGGTACTGCATTGCACGTATGGGGCTGCATTTGTACACCCATGACTGGGCCATTCAGTATGGCACTGGGCCACATCTTGACATACATGCTTCACACACTCATTGACTACCTGCATGCCTTTACTGGCACCCTTGTTGGGCTTATGTGCGCCACAGCACACCACATCCCATGCTGGCCACCTGTCATACTATTGCATGGGTGGTTGGGGTGGTACAGAGGGTATCACATCAGACATGATCCGCTCTTTGCCCTTCAGCGCCATTCCACTTTATGCTATTGCCAATGTACACATCCAGCATCACATCGTACCCTATGTCTCGGGATGTTACGCCATGTGCCTCCTGTACAGGTCACACAGTGGTGCAGGCATATCATGCTAACTACAACAAGTCAGGGACGTGTGACATTGCACAGTCCTCAGACATGTGGCCCCTTATGCTCAGTATTTGCATACGTACACTACCTGCTGTCACACAGTATTGTCCATGCCTACATATACCACATCTACATACCTGGCAGCATTCTAGCTCATCCTACTCATATTGCTAACAACCATACAGGTGTCAGTGTGGCAGATATATCATGTAGATATCATTGCATCAGTTACATCACACATAGTGCATACACATCACCTTTGCATACTGACAGTCATGCGGTGTGTATCACATGGATACTGTCCCTATACAGGCATATCACGTTGTACATGGTTGATGTACACACATGCCCCACATGGTGCTGTGGTTGCCATATTCCACCATGGCGTGGGTACACATGTGCAGGACCACATTTCTGGACCGTATGTCTAGCTGATACCTTGAGTGCCCTTGTAGCTGTGCCTTAAACACATGTACATGCATGCAGTGTTACAATAACACATGTGTGGTGTACCTTACACAATGGATACAACGTTACATGTCTCAGTATAGTCATGCTGTGATCTCTACCCGGCTCAGACAGTTTACATATGCAAATGACAGTCATGTAACACATCTGTACTCACCTGCATACCACTAACACAGGGTGTAATCTACTCTGCCATGGGCCATGTTCTCCGCAGTACTGATGCATGTAGTACTCCTACATGGCGTTTGCAGTGGGCAGGGTGGGAGGAGCAGTCCTGCATGTGTGCACACATGCCACATTGCTCAGACCGGGCGTCTGTGTGACATCCACAGACTGGACACACACCGTGCTGTGGGACATAGGTCCTGTGCACATCCCACAGGGGCACACTGTGTCACTAGTCATGTGATAGCTCCCTTGCTGGTAGGGTGACACAGACCCATGGTACCACCACAGCGGACGTACTGTATAGACATACAGTTGACATCCACTTCTGCCGTTCAATGGACACTACCATGGGGGGGGTGACACTACTGTGTACATTGCACATGTGTTTACACACGGCCCTGCGGACATCATTGTGGCACATTGCACCTGCTACGGAACGTTTGGACATGGTTACTTGCTGTTCCCTCCATTTCGGTACCTATTCTGCTACTACATTGTCCCATATGTGCAGGCCATACATATCTTGTTTATGTACATAACATTAGGCCATCCCTCCATCATGCATGCTATGCCTGTGATACTGTCTATGATTTCTGAACATATCCATCATGACAGCTTTGCATTACACATAATTGACATAGTCACCTACTGCGTGGGATACGTGCACGTCGTGCGCACATTCCGTATGACATCGACGGTATATGCCCATGCACATGTGTGCTGTGACACTATACATACATGTCCTATCCCCTGCTGTGGCACTTCATTATTGGATATCCACTGCCAGCATCAGCGTGGGTGGTGGCATTGTTCTGTGTTTGAAATCCCTATGGCGGACCTGGGGTAGGGTTACCACCTGTCCCACTTTGCAAGGGACAGTCCCTCTTTGGGCAGTTGTGTCCTGACAAAACATATTACAAATGGCAAATGTCCTGAGATTGTAGGACATAATTATGTCCCATTTTTTATGTAAGAGTTGCATAACATAGTTATTTATGTATGTAAATTCCTAAATGTTACAAGAAACACAATAAGCAACTAAACTGCTACAAGACTACGCTTTTATTTAGGCAACAGAGTAAAGTTCTACCCTTTGTACTGACCATGGGTATGTGTCCACCTGTAACATCTGATGTGTCCCGAAAATGTCCCACTTTGGCCATTTGAAAAGGTGGCAAGCCTAACCTGGGGTTATCCCGGGTGTGTACATGTTGTCCCACTGCTGTGCACACGTTGTCCACAGTCGTTGGTATGCTGCGTGGCTTAGCATTACATAACCAACTTTCACCACTCTCTGCCTGATGGACAGGTATCTTTACCTACACACCGTTCACATACTGTACAGATTCGTCATACGTATCATCGTTACACAACAGTACATCTCGTGGGTTCGACATACCTTTCCAGCCTTTGGTTCTGTATTCGTCAGTACTTGCTTGCTACTCCTTCTTTTTGTATCGGTATTTGTTCGGTATGAACATACGGTTTGAATATCCAGGAGTCTTCCTTATATTCGTCTCCACCGGGGGCATGTGGTTTCACCACGCCAATTGCTGTTCCTGGGTGTGTTCTTATGCGCATATCACCGGTGATCCCCTCCATTAAATGCGTTCTGCGTCGGCACTAGGCCATGGTTCATTCCTTGTGTGGCCGTTGGTTATTTGCAATACCTTCGTGGGAATGGTATGTATTGTATCATGTTTGTGTGACTGCATCCGCTATGTGTGGTGTCAGGTACATTTCGCTGTGGTGTTAGCCGTGGATTGTGTGTGTTGGGTATGGTATTCTGTTCGACATGTGGGTCTCCGTGTCCTGGCGGCGTCTGTCGATGGCGTTGTGCATTCAGATGTGTAACATAGCTGTTATATTCCTGTACACAACGGATGCAAGGATGCATCAGCTGCTGCTAGTGTTTCCCACGCGGCTTGTTGCGGGTATGCCGCTGTCATTGACTGCCTGTATGTCTTTGCTACGGTTTTAGCTGTTATCCCTTTGATATGTGCGATGGGGTATATCTGCGGATGTGGGTGGCCAGTGCGGGGTGTGGGTCTTGCATTTATACATACAAGATATGCTTGTGTGTGTGCTCCATCCCTGCTTGGGAGCTGCAGGTTACCTGTCTGTTGTTCTGGGAATGTTTGTTTTGTTGATGTCGTGTGGTGTCGGTATCGCCTGCATGTGTGCTTCCTGCACGTATTCCTCCTTCACATCGGTTATATATCTGCGGATGTTCGTCCGTGCCTACTATCCATTGGCATTTTGTCACTGATAGTTACGGTGATTGTGGTCCTATACTTGGGACGGCCTGTATGCTACCGGTAGCCTCCTATTCGTGTGCCGCTTGCTTAACGGTTGTGGAACACACAGCGGTATTCACGGACCGTAAGTGTTCACGATCGGTGCTGGGATAGCACATTCGTATTTTTGCTGTACATGCCTGATGCTGTGTAACGTTGCCGACGTATCGTGTTGAGTCTACCTTATGGCCACCATAGATACGCTCATCGTTTATACATCGTCCTTTGCATCTCCTGTTGGCTATGGCCCTGTGGTACATTCTGGGACATTTCCGCTTTGCATCGTTTACGTCGCCACGCCATAGCCACTGAGGAGATGTCAGTACTACTTTGTGGGTACTGCTGTACATCGCCTATGGTTCCTGTACTGTATGCCTCGCGTGTTATTACACTCCGCCTGTGACATGTCACCTACATACACATTTTACAGTGGCACACACATTACACACACAGCGGAACACACGACAACCTCACCTCACACATACACATATTGCCGCCATGGCTCTCAACCTTCTATTTCCAAAATGAGGAACACACACATTAGTAATGTGGAACAAATGGGCATAATGTGGAACACATAGTAATGGCATAGTAACAACTTCAGCTAAGTAGGTCATAGGATGATTAAAATATGCTGATTTACTTACAGTGAAGAACCTTTAATGAATTACTATGATTAATTTCTATTTACCAGGATGTCATTTAAATACATTCCTAACAATGGATGTTTGACAGACATTTTCAATGTGGAACTTTGAGGAACTGCGAGGAACATGAACTGTTTTACACCCCAAATGAGTCGTTCCTCATAATGACGTACACTTCACTGGTATGCTTGCGCTTTCGCACCGACGGTTGAACACAATACCTCGTTGGCCGCATCGCCGGCGGCGACGTGTATCTCCGCACTCATATCCTATGGATATGACACGCTATATCCGTTACTGTACCGTGGACTGGTGATCATCCCGACAGCGGATATGTATTGATGCAGGTTGACATTTCCATGGCTGGCGTTACCTGCTCTGCCCACCCTCCGGATGATCGGGTTGTCGGTCACTATGTTTACTATGTGGAGATTTCGCGTCTTACTTATCTGTGAACTTGCATCCCTGGGTTCCATATTACCCTGTTGTACTTTATATCTGTGTATGCGTACATATATTTCTACATGTGTACTGATATCTATTTCCGTATCTGTGTATGCACATAAGTACATATGTGGTCGACTTGCGGCGATAGTGGCAGCATCTGGCTCGCCGTGTGCTGTAGAACCGCGTCTTGGTGAGGTGTTGGCGTTCCATGCTCTGCTGGCTATTGGGTGTGCAGTGTTTGGGTGGTGCCTTTGTTGGAGTCACACATAGGTCCGGCCATACGGTACACATTACGGGCGGACATGTTTGTGTGGCGTCCATTTCACTGTGTGTGCAGGTAAGGAGGTGTCAGTCCATGGGGCCTACACTGTCAAAGTATGTGCTATCGTTCCCTCTTTGCCAGGGCGTAGGCATATTGGGTACGCCTCCGTCTACCTACTGGGGCTGGCACAGCGTGTTCATGGCGCTGAACGCCCTGTGCCTGTGCTTGCCCTGGCAGTTGTGGCGGGCTTGGTGGCCCTACACCATTATGTCCCTGCAGCAGCTGTTTCCGCAGAATCATATTGTGTAGCATACAACATACTATGAATATGTGGGCACATGTGCCTGGAGAGTACTGCAAGGGTCCACGGATGTATCAAGCACCAGAACCGTGATTTCAAAATCCCAAACACACGCTCTATGATTATTCTGGTTTGTGCGTGTGCCTCATTATGGCGTTCTTGCATGTGTGTGTGTGCATTTCTGATGGGTGTCATCAGCCACGGCTCCAGTGCATAGCCAGCATCCCCACAAGGTGACCTTGTGTGATGTTTCCCCTGGCGAATACCTGATACAGCTGTGAGGCATGCCAGATATGGGAGTCGTGGAAGCTTCCAGGGCTGCCAGCACACATCCATGATAATGCCCTGCGCATTGCACGACCTGGCAATTGATGGAGGGTATCCCTTGCGGTTTATGTAGCGTGTACCCTGCTCCCGGGCGGTGACTTGATTTCTATGTGCGTACAGTCGATCGCACCCAGTACCTCCGGGTATTGTGCCACGGTGGAAGCGGCGCATATTGCTAGCCAACTCCTCCTGAGATCTGGGAAGTTTATATACTCATGGGCATGTCGTAACATGGCATCCAGGAACTGGTGTAGTACCCTAGATGCTGATGCCTGTGAGATACCCATTATATCCCGGTTGGCCTTTGAAAGGTACCTGTAGCCAGTATTCAAGCTCACACATACCTTTGTGTCCACTGGGATGGGCTCCCCTCTGTTGTCTCTTGTTCTCAGGCGTGGCGGCACAGCTCCACTATTTGCTGTAACGTGTCCCTGTCCACCCTGTAGCGCTCTACTATCTCCAGGTCTTGCAGCCCCTGGTAGGTCACCCTTGGTCTGAACACTCTCCTTCTCCTTTGAGGCCTACGGTGGTGTCGGCACCATCCTCCGCAACTCCGTCTGTCTCTGCCACATACCTATGCATCACGACCGCGGCACCCACCATATACATATTAAAAGTTCCCCATGTGTTTACACCCTACGGTGCGGTGTTTGGGAAATCGCGCTGTGTGTTGTGTGCATTCACACTTTATACTGTTGTGCTGTATACCCGGTGATGTCATTGGGTGTGTCTGTGCAGCCGTATCCATGGATTATTTTCGGTGTTTTACGGTTGCAACTGCAATGGTATTGCCTTTAGTGTTACATTACAGTTGCCTGCATTGGCTTAGCTTTGCATCTTACATTACTGCATCCTGCAGGCACATGGCATATGATGCATTTTATCTGCAGCCGCAGTTATGCTACCTCTGTACTTGGCTGTGCTATTTCGGTTCTTTGTTCTTTGCATTTCTACTACATCCCCTACTACCTTTGCATTCATATGCCTCCCCTTTCCCGTTATGCAGGAGTCTGCATACAGAGTTGTCGGCTGC
Organism: Protopterus annectens; assembly: GCF_019279795.1. Classification (NCBI taxonomy): domain Eukaryota; kingdom Metazoa; phylum Chordata; order Ceratodontiformes; family Protopteridae; genus Protopterus; species Protopterus annectens. Next base: position 820,934,953 of record NC_056750.1, read on the forward strand.
CGCCGTTTGCCCTTCCTGGATTGATTGGTGTTGATTGCTCATTACGGCTCCAATTACACTGCTTCCGCATTTCCTCATATTCTCCGCATTACCTTCCTATATCCGTGGTTGCTGGCGGGAGGCCGTCACATGACTGTGTTGGGGAACATAGTCATCCTCGTGCACATGCATCTGTGCGCGCATTATGTACTCTTAGCGCATCTATTTCCTCACACGCTGGTCCTGCTGCTGTGATGTGCATTGTACAGCCCAGGTTTGCTGGCCTCCAATATGCTTCCTCCTACAGTGGCACACCCCTCTGCGATTGACATGTATCTCGTGTAGGCCACTCCTCGGTGTAGTGCCGCGCGTTTGCTCCATCCTTACACGGCGCCAGCTTTGCGATTCATTATTATCTGCCTCATTTGCATGGCATTGACTGCTAATACATGGTTACGGCGAACACTGCCTCCACTCCTTGACAACCCTTGCGCTGGGGTTGGGCTTTCCATACATACTATGGTGTGTGGTGGCTGTACAGCTGATGTGTATTATACAGCTCTTGTAGGACATTGTCATATTATTTCATTGCTTTGCACCTTCTGTACACATATCCGGGGGTTCTGCTGTGGTTTCTCCGTACATGACATTTTTGTCATTATTTACAGTTTGTGCATGTTTTCTTTGGACATTCTCGGTGCCTTTCGCCTTTGGCATATTGCACCTGTATGATACCTGACGTTGACAGCCTTCCGTTACTCCTTGGTCATGTTTGGGTAAATGTAAACCGTTTTTTTCGGTTTACATTGCCGTGCCCTTACGCTACGCATGCCCCACTTTGTGAATCGCTATTTGCCTTCATTTGCATGGTGCAATACCGCACACAGTGTGATTAGCATACCTGCGCAGGGGGCGGCGCAGGTCCGGCACACACCGGTAGTGCACGTGGGATTGCTTCATACCTGAATCGCTCGGTGGCCATATTTGGCTTTATAACGCCGACGCTATGCTGGCGCCTGGCGCAAGGTTCATGAATCCCAGGGATTAAATAAAATGATAATTCATTATTTTTCTGTCAATAATTTTGAAACGGTGCAAAGCTCTGAAAAAAGCTGTTAACTCTGTGCCATCTAGGCTCCGCCATGAGATTTTTCATATGTTGAATATTTGTGTCAAACTAAGATTAGATTGTGGATAGTCGGAAGATGGATTTGACATTATATGTTTGAATGCCCACATGTGCAAAAATCATCTGGATTCCTATTTTCTGAATTATGGACTGTTGTAAAATATGAATGTGTCAGGTCTCCTTTCTTGAGAATATAAACTTTGATGAGCTAATCACATCTGCACTTGTTATAGCTGTTTGGTTATTTAAAGGTCTTTAGTGTAATAATCTGCATATGTAATACATATGGATTCTTTAAAATAAATAAAAAAAAATCTTTGTCTATTCTACTTAAAGGACGACTTGCTACCAGGTTTGCTAACCTATTTATATTTATATTTAACTGGTTACGTGAACTGCACAATATCCCTTTCTTATTCATATTAGGGAGGGTGATTTTAGGTTTAGGGAGTGCAGATCAATGAGTGTGTATATACCTTTAAGAAGCTATTCAAGGGCTTGCACTAGAGTATAAATACTGAGCACGTGTGAGCCTGACTGCCATTTTGTAGTTAGCTGTTGAGATGTGAACATGTATGCATACTAAGCTCTGTCTGTTAGTTCATTTGTATTTAAAGATGCTGCTATCCATCCTGATGCATTTGTATGTATTGAAGCTGTATTAAAGCATCTGAATGAAACTCCAAGCCTTCTTATTATGTGCATTAGAGACAAATCAGCAACAGGGAACAGCAATGGAATTTTAGGGTTAGGGAGTGACAAAGGATTCTTGGGGTTTATCAGTGGGAGAGGAATTTTATGTTTGGGGAAAGAAAGAGGTTTTAGGCTTAGGGGGTAAAAGGGATGTTTCAGGGTTAAGAGAAAGGTTTGTGGTAGGGCTATGCAGTTTTCCAGGATAAGGTTAGGGAGTAAGAGATGATTTAGGGTTAATAGAAAGGGTTCTGCTAGCGCAATACGGTTTGGTAGGATAGGGTGTAGGGAGGCTTAAATAGTTAACAGGAGACTGAGTTCATGAAAATTAGAGAATTTGTCTTGACAAGTGACAGTAAGCAAGTACATCACAAGTAAATAGCATACAAGCACTTGTAACAGACCCAAAAGGCCAGCCTGTTTTGTAGGAGGCCCTCTTAAATACAACGGTTATATAAAATACTACAAATAGTCTTTATATTTTTTTGTTTTGTAAGTGGTGGTAGTCGCCAGTTCTGGGGATATTGAGGTTGTTCTAGAAAAAATAGCCCTAGCAATCACTGGAAACCAATTAGCCTTTTTTATAATCAAGTAATCATTTTCCCTGTATTTGTTCCTTTGAATTATTGTTAGAATTTAATTATATATAGCACAAGTCTGTACTGCTTGTTTTATTTGGGATGACATTCCTGATCAATGTATTATATCTCATGCTCTTTCTTTGTATTTTGCTACTGTCTAATCTAGTTCCTGTACCCTCTCAAGCATTTGACTAGGAAATATTACTTTTTATGTTTTGCATATTAAGCCTTGAACACAAATTATTTCTCCCTTGACACAAAAAGAATGTATTTGCTTTCTTTTGCTGATTATTTTAGCACAAGCCAGCCTCTACAATAACTTCTGTAATGACTGCATTTCTAATTCAGTCTCAGTACATTTCATGAATTCATTTCAGTTTTTTCAGTCAGTGGTAACCATAGAATTAACCAGAGCAGCTTCAGTTCTTTTAGCTGTTCTTCATGCTTGTGCTGTATTTAAATTGGTTAGTTCATAGCTTGTTAATTTCCTAGTATGTATTTCTCTAACAGTTTGAAATGTCAGGACCCTGTTTAGCAAGTCCAATAATGCTGAGGCTAAATGGTCATAAAAATGGACTTACATAAACTAAGCCCAAATTTGCCATTTTTGGAATATTCCCTTTTCTCTGAGGAATCAAAATCTTGGACTTTGTGTATATATAAGTTTGAGGAAGGGTTCTAGAGAGCAAGACCCCCCCCCTTCCCTATTTGTAACACAAATGTTTAATTCACATCCTGGTAGATTAACATCAAAATTCTGTCACCAGTTCCCTGATAATTTCAAAGCTTTTTTACTCTCCACAGCTCTATTCTTAGCCATACTTAGGCTACCTATTGAGGTAGCATGTTTCCCAGAGACATAGTTATCTCAGGTATACTAGAGACAAACTTTGTAAAATATGGCATTATTCTGAAAAAACCTTTGCAAAACCTTCTTGGCTTCTGGATTTAACATTTGCATAACTGCTGTACTTTTTTGTATCAGACTTCTGTACCTCTGATGTTAGAATTTAACCCATGAATTTTAGACCTGCCAGTGTTAGTTTGCATGCATTCTTGTTTGATTTGAAATGTTTTTGTCTTAGTCTATTTAGTAGTTGTATCCATCTCTTTTCATGCCTTTCAAGAGTTTGAGGCCACATATTTAATAATAATAGTATAAATGACAAGAAACTATCTTAACTTGCAACATTTTCTGTATATACGGTTGATAATCAATATCTTGTTATTGTATTAAAGCCAACAACCTGTAATTTTGTTTACTATTGCTGCAACTTTGTATCTCTATCATGTACATGATGTGGAGCTTTTCTTTCTGGGCATCCGCTGAAAAAGGACCTGTGTCCAGTAGGAATTTCCCGGTAAACAAATGTAAATAAATAAATTAATTAATTAATTAATTAATTAATTAATTAATTAATTAATTAATAGATTGTCAGTCATGTATGCAGCACATTCTAAGCTGTTAATTACATACAGATAGACTAAAAGCCCTATCCCTTTACTCTGTCTCCTACCGACTATTAAGGGGTGATCTATGCCTAACCTACAAGACACTCACAAATACAGCATGGCTAGAACCATTACACAATCTAGGGATTTAAACCTGGTCTGTGACAAGAACAAAACATACTGGAGAGACAAGTACATGGTTCATAGATTATCCCTTCACTGGAATGAGTTTTCTATTCACATGAAGCAGAGCCCTTATCTGACCATCTTCAAACGCAGCTTGGATCAATGGAAGTGGAATTGTTAAATCACTCCTGGGGTGGTGGCAATGTCCCTTATGGACAAGGACAGTCTGTAAAATAAAGGTATAGGCACAAACCTAAGCCATCCTCTAGCCCTTAGGGCTACAAAACTGGGTAAAATTTGGGTAATAATGGCTAGACTTTTAAGGGTTCTTAAGCTATTAGCCTAGTAATCTCCTATGAAGCTATAAAACTATGAACCTGTGCATCTTTACTTGTAACACTAATTACTTCTTTATATTACACAAGCTTTCCATTCACTTCAATTCCTACTCAGTTCTACAACATAGAGTTACTGGTACTTTCATTGAAGTAAAAATCACTGATGTGCATAAGGTTCTTAGGTTCATAGGCAAATACTAGGCTAGCTGCCTTTGTGGGTCATTTCAAGACTAGCCAATCTCCCTTTGATGAGAATCAAACTATGTACTTTGTGTTTATGAGATAAGCACCTTAACCATTGCCTAGGTTGAGCTGGAACTTTATATTTTCAAAAACAAACAAGGACCAAGAAACCAAGTAAATCCACAAAAGAATGCTACAACCATACAACCATTGAAAAAGGCTGTGCATAAATTACTTTAATACCATAGAATAAGTGCTTTCATCCCATTACCTACAGGACTTCATCAGATAAAAATACAAGTTAAAAAATCAGGCATTCAAATAGCCCTCCCAAAGTCACATGTTCAGCAAACTTACAGAATTTAATCTAAGAAAAGATAAAACACTAGTAAATCCATTAAGCAAAATTATAAATATTCTCAAAAGCCATAAGAAATATATACCAAAATGCATGACTATCAAAAACTGTGGGTATAAATGTACTCTATCTTATTCATTACTATTTACTAAATACAGTTAAAATATCTAATAAAATATGATAAAAAATATATAATAAAAACTATATATATCTATATGGCTCTACTTCACAACATTGAATACCCACATTATTAAATCCCAATTCTTCGAGTCTGAATTCTTTGAAACTTCATTATATTGAACTCCCGGAAACATGAAAATGAACCCTGGGGAAGGAACCACTCGATCACCAGAACAAAACAACAAACAGCATAACCAAAAAACTCCAAGTGGGGGCTTTGCCCCCCCACACCCCCCGATGTAGGAGCTCTTTCCCTCCACACCCCACTTACTAAATATGCCGACTCCAAGATTGCACTACAGTGGAGGGAGGGCAAGGTGCACCGTGGTGGCCAAGTGGTTCCTGCCCTGGGGTTCATTTTTGTTGTTCTGGGAAATTGATATAATGAAATTTCAAAGAATTCAGGCTCCATGAAGTGGAATTTGATAATGTGAGTATTCAATGTTTTGAAGGCGACCCATCTATATATATATATATATATATATATATATATATATATATATATATATGTGTATATATATATATATATATATATATATATATATATATATATGGGTTCCATACACTAGATCAAATTTTCATTAATTCGAAATAGTGCATGGAATGCTCACTGCAGTGAAAGTGCACTTAATCGAAAGTGCACTTACGCAAAGTTCAGTACAACGAACGGGTGTTGTACTGAACTTCCGTGTAGTACTCACGGACCTTAGGGTTAGGGCTCAGGTCACAGTAAGGGGATAGCCCAAAGAGCTATCCCCTTACCATGACCTGTGCCCTAGCCCTAAGGTCCGTGATGATTGCAGTGCAGTGAAGGACATAGCAATGTCCTCCACTGTGGCGCAGTAGTCATGAATCTTAGGGTTAGGGCATGGGTTAGGGTAAGGGGATAGCTTTACTAACTATCCCCTTACCCTAACCCGTGCCCTAACCCTAAGGTCTGTGACAATCGCACCATAGTGGAGAGCATAGCTTTTTTTATGTCCTCCACTGTGCTGCGGTGTTTTCGGTGAAGTGCATTTACACAAAAGTTCACTTTCGTTAAAGTGAATTTTCGCAGAAGTGAGGCTTCCTATTACATGTTCGAAGTAGTGAACTTTCGTTCTTGTAATAGGAATCCATATATATATATATATATATATATATATATATATATATATATCCTGCTGCTAAAATTGGTGGCATACTCACAAGAAACAATATGCTTCCTAACACTTAGGAATCATAAAAAGCATGCAGTACTTGTTCAAAATACAAGTTCAAAAATAAGTTATGCACTTCTAAAGTCAATGTTATCTAGGCAGTGCCTTTAATTTTAAGATACTTGCAATTGAAAAAAATGTCATTTAATCCTGACCAACAATAAATACTAAGGGATAGTTGCAACATCAACTCTTTCCTTTCAAGTTGTAATAACCAAGGCCCTCCCTAATACTTTCTCTAAAATCAAAAAATTAAACTCATACTCATGGTATTGAGAAATGTGTCTAAATAGTGCATTAGTTTTCCTTTGTTTTTTAATATCTTAAATGTGTTCATAGATCCATTCCTTGAGCATGTGCTTCATTTTTCAAACATAAAAACTGGAGCAGTTTTGACAGAGGGCAGCGTATATTACCCCTTTACTAACACAAATGAGTTTACTTTGTATAACATAACTTCGCCCCTTAATTTCAAATTGGTCACAAACATTTATAAATTTACAATAATTACAGTGACCACATTTTAACATACTAGATTTGAAATGCTTTGAATGTCTCCCTAGCAAGTTCTTAATTTTGTCACTTTTTTGTACACGATTTTTGGCTTCTCCCCCATTTTCCTTTTTGTTTCTTCATTGTCACTAAAAATGGACCAATTCTTTTCAAAAATTATTTTTACAATGTTACTTTCACTATTACATCTAGTGATTAATGAATTCCAAAATAGTGTACTAGTACTAGTGTCTTGCCTCATAAAATTTACTGGGAATAAGTGGTGGTCCTCACTTTTAGGGGCTAGAATGGGTACAAAGTATTGCTATCTCTCTTATTAATCACCTCAAACATCAGGTAGTTAACGTAGATTCAGGGTAACCTCTCTTTAGAAACATTGTTTTTATGAGGTTACACTCTTCAATAAAAAAGCTATCCCTGGTAACCTTTCTTGCTGCCCTCAAAAATTGCCCCTTTACCACTGCTCTTGTTTGTGGTAATGTGTGTGCATTAGTGTAGTGTAAATGTGTGTTGGAAAAGGTGTCCTTCCTATATATTCGTGAATGATATGCTCCCTGTATTAAGTCCCTTTCCAATAAAACGTCGAGTTAGGCAATACTGTCTTTGTTTTTTTTATGATATAAACTTAAAAAACTCTGCACTGTTGTTAATGTACTTTATAAATGGTTAACTCTTTGCTTGCCTTCTTTCTATACAAAAGAGGTTGTCCAGGTATCGTAAATAAAGTCGGTAGGAATCCTTAAACTCTCCCTCAAAAAAAACCCTTAGTTTCCCATTGTATCATGACAATGTTTGCAAAAAGGGACCCACAAAATGAACCCATTGCCACCCCATTTTTTTGCAGGAAATAGCGCCCTTCATATAGCATAAAATTATTCTTTAGTACCATTTCAAGCAGTTGCTCATATAAAGTTACTTTTTGATTTTCTACCTGCTTTTTTTTAAGAATTCCCTAAACCATTCCAGGCATATGTCATAGGGATGACAGTGTATAGGTCCTTATCATCCAATGTAATAAGGATATCTGTTTCATGGAACTCTAATTGGTTCGTCTTACTGAGAAAATGCTAGGAATCCTTACACACCTTACCTTATCCTTAAGGAGTCCCTTTAATTTCTTGTCCAAGTATTTTACATGTGTGTGTAATGCATCCTGTTGTGTCCACTATTGGATGTAGGGGAAGATTATTAAGTTGTTTATGTATCTTATGAACTCTGAAGATGGTAGGTATTGTAGGAGTTAACGTGTTAAGATAATTAAACTTGTCTATAGTAATCATAAACTCTATAAACAAGTCATTCAGTTGTATTTGAAATCTACTGTAAGCCCCACTAATTTCATTAATGGATACAGGCACATGTGTATCCTAGCATAAAATACCATGCATTCTATTACTGTACTCAGTGTTTTTCATAATTTCTAACGTATCCCCTTATCCAGTTTTATTACTCTTATGTCTTTCATCCTTAAATTTTGCAAGAACTGCTCCTCTTCCTTGGTGATATTTTCTTTACAAATAATATTATGATTATCCAGATTATTTTTTTAAATCTATTTCACAAAGATTCTCATAGAGTTGTATCATCAGATGTGGGGGGAAGTTAAAAGTACTAGATATCCTTAGAGTGGACAAAACAGGAATCAGTTCATAAACATTGTACTAAAATTAAGTTTCTTAGTATATTGTTTTAGTTCAATAAGGATGTTAGCTATATTAGCTCTTTTAAATGGTACAGAGGTCATACTTTTAGCTACAAAGGCCACTGCTTTAGTGTCCATATTAAATGAAGAATAATTGTAGACTTTAAAGTCACCCTCTTAGTTTCTGATAATGTGACAACAAGGTCTCTGAAAATGTTCTTCACGGTCTTCCATATTTCCATCATCCAGAAGCGATGATAGTAAGTTCTCACCTGGGGGTATGTTTGTGCTGTGTTCCTGCCCTTCCACTGATTCCTCCTTGGAGGCCGGGGTGTAGTTTTGGGTGGATTCTGTTCCCTCCATTTGTTGTTTGCGTTTCTGTCTTTTATCCTTTTGGATCTCTGTTAAGGAGGAAGTTTTGAGTCTTGTTGTGAAAAGGAGGTTCTCTGCCATCACTTTCATCCTGGGCAGCTATATAAATCATAGTCACATTATACTGGATTTGTTGATTATGTCCCTCTCTGTGGAATGCCAGCTGTATTTCAGAATGGGTGATCTATTTGGTTGAACATCAGTCTTCTGCATTTTATGTAGGACAAACTTCTAGACAATTTAAGATTCATATTTCTGACCATTTTATCGACATTCATTGTCAAAGAATTTCTAATGCTTTATATAGGCATGTTTTGCAACATCCTACTGCTAAGTTTAGATTTGCACTCATTGATCATATTATGGTTAGAGGAAGCAATGAACTAGGTTGGCATAAGATATTGAATAATAAAGAAAAGTTTTGGATAATTAAACTAGGGGCTTTGTTCCCTCCAGGTTTAAATGATGTGTTATAATTCTGAAAGGTGGGGAGGGGGGTGTCTTGTTTGGAAGTGTCACTCTGTAAGGTATTTTCATCTTTGCTTGTGTTTAAACTGAAGAAGGCTTTTGCCAAAACTGGTTTGTAATATTTTGGAGAATGTTTCTATTTACTGTTGTTACAATAAATAGTTATTGGTGGTTCACCTTATCTGTGCTGGCCAGGTGTATTTTTTTGACTTTTTGACTTCATTTTGACCTTGCACTCTTGCCATACTTGCGTACTATTGCTGTGTGTTTGTTTGGGAATGCCTTACTATCCCAGGTTTGAGAAATAGTGGGTCAGCATATGCATTGCCTTTAGTGTATTCCTTTCTGTCTCTTTCCATTTTTTCCACTTTTTTTACACTGGAAATCTGCACATCAATTCTGGAAAAAATTCTGGCATGCTCAAATTTATACCTTTGATAATTCAAGTAATGAGTAATAAGATTGTCTAGTGTATTTGTTTCTGCAACAAGGTCGATTAGTTTTGAATTGTGATTTGGTAAAACATCCATGTCTTCAGAACAATGTCTGTCAAACATAGTTAAGCATTCTTTGTGCACAACGGAGTCATTTTCAAGACCCGTAGGATATCTCCAAAGTCTGAGTCCCTTAAAAACCATATTCATTCTTATGCATTCAATGAAATAATGCATTTTCTGTTTGTGATTTTTTAATTTTAAACAATTTATAGCCATGCTCTTCAAGCCTGTCACTTAGAGTGCCTCTGCCACTACTTGACTGTGGATGAAAATCTGTATTATTAAATAACCATTCCTTTAACACCAGGATAGCATTATTAACTCAAAAATGTACTGTAGAGTATCTGGGCCCATACCTTGTTGACTGCTCCATGCAGACTTGCTTACTGAGCTACTGCTGTAAACTCTCCTCTCCTGCTTTGTTGTGTTAGCTGGATATCCAATGCATTATGCAGTGTTATTGACTGAGCTGAAAAGGCCTCCATCCTCTGATTAACCCATTCAATTAGTAGGGTAAGATTCCCCACTGTTTGTTGTAGTTCTGTAATCCCTGGCTATGAAAAGAGCAGTTGGAAAGCTGCACTGCCTTCTGTAGTCATAGGTTAGTACTAAGCTAACTGCCCTTGCTAGCCATTTTAAGCCTACATCCCTTGTTAGATTCAAACCCTGCACCTTGTGTTTGTAAGGCACACGCCTTAACCATTAGGCCACCCTCCATGGTTTTCAAACAGTAGTACACTTCCAAAAGCAAACAAGAGCCAAGAAACCAAGTAAATCCACAAAAGAACATCACAAGCATTGAAAAACACTCTGCATAAATTACTTTAATTACTTTAATACCATAGAATAAGCACTTTTGTCCTGTTACCTACAGGACTTCATCAGATAAAAATACAAGTTAAAAAAATCAGGCATTTAAATACCCTCTAAAAGTTAAATGTTCACCCAATTTTGGTGATTTAAAGTTATATACTCCTATACAGAATTTAATCTCAGAAAAATAGAAAAACCTAGTAAACCCATTAAATAAAATCATAAATATTATCAAAAGTCATACAATATATATATATATATATATATATATATATATATATATATATATATAAATATTTGGGTCTAGGACTATTCACTGAGAGCACATTTCAATGAAAGTCAAATGACTGTGCACAAATCACTGAAAGCGTAATTCACTGAAAACTCAAGTCACTGAAACACATTTCACTGAAAGTTATATATGGCCTTTTCCCCACTGTAGTGCGACCCTAGAGTTAGTATATATAGTATGAGTGGGGTGTGGTACTGCCCCCCACATAGTTTGGATATATATTAAGTTTAGAAAAGAGTAGTTTATTGAAATTGCAAGTATCCATGTGTATAGTTCAAAATATTTAAAATAGGTAGGGGGGCTATGTAATTGAAACTCTGGTGTTTATTGTAACTAGATAATCAGTTTTATCTTGTTTTCTATTTTAGTATTTATTATTAAATATTTCTATGCCTTTCATTGTGGCTGATATTTTAGACAATACTTTAACATCGTATGTGAACTTATGCTTATCTTGGTGACACTGTGGCTGACCTGAAAGCCTTGCTGCATTGGTCAAATTCTACCATTAGCATTAGTATTAAGTTTACTCAGTATAATTGGGTACCCTTGTAAGAGCCTTAGAGTAGCTAACTGGTGGCAGTGTAATTACCGAATAGTCTGGGCAGGAGGGGCATAGCTGGTCAATCTGTGCCAGCCTTTCCCAGGTGTGTGTGTGTGTGTGTGTGTGTGTGTGTGTGTGTGTGTGTGTGTGTGTGTGTGTATAGATGAAATATGCAAGGGTGTGTGTCAGCTTTAGATTTGATTTGTGATGAGTGGGAGGGTGCGTGTGAATCCCATAAGGAGTCTGTTGTGGCATATACCCTAAATGTCAGTACAAGGCTTAGGGAGCTCATGGGCTTGGCTCAAGAGAACCTGGCAGGAGCCCAACAGCAGAAAAAGGTCTGGGGTGACAGGAATGCTCGAGCCTGAGACTATGTTGTAGGACAACAGGTTATGGTACTCATTCTGGTGAGACACAATAAGCTGCAGGCAGCTTGGGAGGGACCCTTCAATGTGGTAAGAAAAGTTAATGATGTTAATTACATGGCAAACCTGCTAGGCAGGAGGCAAAGGGCAGGGTTGACCCTTAAGACCAGTAAGTGTCAGGTGGGTGTGACAGAGGTCTCCTGCCTGTCACATAGAGTGGGGAGCAGTAAAGACAGGCTAGAACCTGTCAAAGTAAAAACTATTCAGGCATGGCCTGCCCCTGTTGCCAAAAAGCAGGTGAGGGCATTCTTGGGGACAGCTGCGTACTGTAGAAAGTTCATTCCCAATTATAATACAATAGCTGCTCCCTTCACAGATCTGATTAGGAAAAACAGGCCAGATAAAGAAGTGTGGACCCTAGCCTGTGAACAGGCATTCCAAAAGCTTAAAGGGGCTTTGAGACGACCCCCTGTGTAAGCCAGTCCAAATTACAGCAAATGATTTGTTGTGCAGGTGGATGTTTCAAACCATGGAGTGGGGGCTCTACTCGGCAAGAGAAGAGCTCCCAATTCGATATCTTAGCTGAAAACTCCAACCCAGGGAGGAATGTTATGCAGCTGTAAAAACAGAATGTCTAGCATTCTTATTGGCACTGCAGAAACTTCAGCCCTATCTGTAAGGAAGGAAATTCATTGTGGTTACAGACAACAATCCCTTAACATGGCTGCATTGTGCCAACCAGAAAAATGCCAAGTTATTAAGGTGCAGCCTAGGGTTGCAGGCATATGACATGACAGTGATGGGCACTCAAGACAGGATATAGATTAATGTGTTTCCAGATGGGCCCACTTCTCTCAAGCAACATTTTTCAAGGGTCACTTGAAAGACTAGCTTGAGTCTTCAAAGGGGGGAGATGTGATGAGATGAGGTAGTGCTATCTGTGCCAGGGAGAGTAGGGCAGTGCATGTGTAACATATGCCAGCATAGGTAGCTGATGTTTTGCAAAGAATTTTATGTCATTTGACTATCACACTGATTTGTACAAATGCTTGCGTTAAAAAAATGTATTTGTAAAGTTGCTTGTGTTAAAAATGCAACAACTGTAGGTCCTGCTGGACAGAAAAAAGATATACATGTATGTCAAACAGTACTGTTAGAACTGATTAAATGTACACGTCTCAACAGAGAATTCTGGAAAGGAAGATGTTAGTCTCAGTCCAGATAATTTTGAAAAATAGGTTGAAAATTAAAAGGGTTGTTTCGGCCATAATGATTTTATCTTACGGGTCTGATTGCAGCCAGAGACAGAAATGTCTGATAAAAACAGGTCTAGGAATCTTACTGTATTGTCTTTAGGGGTGAACTAATTGTTACCATTGAAGGGGGGGGGGATTGAAATTGTTTTATATCTTTCAGATGCTGCAACAGATCTTAGCAAAGCTCTGGATGTGTATTGTACCAGAGTCAAGTGACCAGATGTGATGTCATTCTATAACCAACACTGAAATGATTCTTTAGATTTAGTGAGAGATATGATGGCACTCTCGCAGCAGCACTGTGTCTTCTGGAACCTGACAGGAAAGATCTCTCACAGGTATCTCACACAACCATACACCTCATCTTGCCATGCTGTAGCAAGCAACTCAACACTCATCATCTTACCTTGCTGTAGTAAGTAACTTAACTAGTGAATAGTAATTCTTTAGTCAGTCAAGACTATATAATGAGATTAGTTGATTGAAACTCTGGTGTTTATTGTAACTAGATATTTAGTATTCTCGTGTTTTCTATTTTATTATTAAATATTACTAAACTTTCTTTGTGGCTGGTCTTTTAGAGAATACTTTTAATATCTTAAGAGTACTTATGCTTATTTTAGTGACACTGTGGCTGCTCCTGAAAAGCCTTGCTGCATTGGTCAGACTCCACTATTTGTATTAGTATTAACTTTACTCAGTATAACGGGGTACCCTTGTAGGATCCTCAGAGTAGCTAACTGGTGGCACCATAATTACCTTATAGTCTGGGCAGAGAGGGCACAGCTGATAAATTTGTTCGAGCCTTTCCCAGGTGTGTGTGTGTGTGTGTGTGTGTGTGTGTGTGTGTGTGTGTGTGTGTGTGTGTGTGTGTGTGTGTGTGTGAAGGTCAAATATCCAAGTGTGTGTGTCAGCTACTTGCAACAGGGACACAGAGCTCCAAAGTGGTCATTGTGGATTCTTGTTTGAGGCCTGGAGAGAGAGAGAGAGAGAGAGAGTCCAGCCCCAGGTCTAGAGTGTGCTCCCTTTGTGTTCTTAAGGGAAATTATGCTTGGTGCAGACAGATGCATCTGAAAATACTGTATGTATTCATTTTTGATCCTAGTGGCTGTCCCTTATGGGTGTCAGTGGTGAGGATTGAGGCCCCTTGATTACTGCCTCAGTGTAGGGACCATCACAAGTATGATTATTATAGATAAGTTTAATTATCTTAACATGTTAGCTCCTACAATACCTACCATCTATGGAGTCCCTAAGATATATAAACAACTTGATAATCCTCTTCTACCTCCAATAGTGGATGCAAGAGGAACCATTACACACACATGTGCAAAATATTTGGATGAGAAATTTAAGGGACTCCTTAAGGACAAGGTAGAAGTGTGTAAGGATTCCTGAGAGTTTCTCAGTTAGATAAAACCAGTTAAAGTTCCATGAAACAGATATCCTTATTACAGTGGATGATAAGGACCTATACATTGCCATCCCCCATGACATAGGCCTGGAATGGTTTAGGGAATCCTTAGAAGAAAAGCAGGTAGAAAATCAAAAAGTAACTTTATATGAGCAACTGCTTGAAATGGGACTAAAGAATAATTTCATAATATACGAAGGGCACTACTTCCTGCAAAAAATGGAGTGGCAATTGGTTCATCTTGTGGGTCTCTTTTTGCAAACATTGTCATGATACAATGGGAAACTAAGTTACATTTTGAGGGAGAGTTTCAGGACTTCTACTGACTTTATTTACGATAACTGGATAGCCTCTTTTTTTGTATGGAAAGATGGCAAGGAAAGAGTTCAACTGTTTATAGAGTACATTAACAACACTACAGAGTTTTTTTAAGTTTATACCACAAATAAACAAAGACAGCATTGACTATCTTGATATGTTATTGAAAAGGAATTTAACAGAGAGAGCATATTATTCATGAATATATAGGAAGGCCACGTTCTCGAACACATATTTACACTACACTAGTACACACCCTTTACCACAAATAAGAGCAGTGGGAAAGAGGTAATTTGTGAGGACAGCAAGAACGGTTACCAGGGATAATATTTTTTTATTGAAGAGTGTAACCTTGTAAAACAATGTTTCTAAAGTGAGGTTACCCTAACTCTATGGTTAACAACCTGATGTTTGAAGTGATTAATAAGAGAGACAGTAATCACATTGTACCCATTCTAGCCCCAAAAATGAGGGCCACCACTTGTCCCTGGTAAATCTTATGAGGCTAGACAGTAGTACTAGTACACTATTTCAGATTTCTTTTATCACTACATTTAATAGTGAAAGCGACTACTTTCCTGATCTAAGTATTTTTTTGCTGTTTTTACCTGAGAGACCTTCCTTTTCTTGCTTTGAACAAGTTTAAACTGCTTTATTACCTGTTTTTTGCATTGTACATTATCTGCACTTAAAGTTACATTTGGTCGAAAGTTTGTTGTTTAATTTAACTGTTGAGGCTACCCACTAAAGTGAGCTAGCCTGTGTAAGTGATTTATTACTGTTTTTCCTGCATTTCTGTGTACTTTTTAAACTAAAAAACAAAAAAAAAAAAAATCATTGTTTTCCCGCCATTCTCGACTAGTTTAGACAGGTATACAGGCTTTGCTGTATTCTGGACTGTGGTGTAGTTCCTGTGCTGTCCATTGCCTTACTTGGATAGAAGGAAGTTTCTTTGCTCACCAATGAGAGTGGGGAGCCTTAGAGCAGCCTATCTGTCCCTGAAGGAGTGACCTCAGCACAAGAGCTTGTAGTAATTGGTCGTTTTGGACCATTTCCAGCTCTTTTGAAGTTCCCTGTTTAAAATCCGCCCCTGAGCGTTTTTCTTCTGGATATACTACTCAGAAACAGCTCCTCGTGGTCCTGCAGAGTGGTGCTAGCAGCAGAGAACTGAGAAAAGTGACTACTTTCCTGATCTAAGTATTTATTTGCTGTTTTTACCTGAGAGACCTTCCTTTTCTTACTTTGAACAAGTTTAAACTGCTTTATTACCTGTTTTTTGCTTTGTACATTATCTGCACTTAAAGTTTCATCTGGTCGAAAGTTTGTTGTTTAATTTAACTGTTGAGGCTACCCACTAAAGTGAGCTAGCCTATGTAAGCGATGTGTTACTGTTTTTCCTGCATTTCTGTGTACTTTTTAAACTAAAAAATATATATATATATATCCTTGTTTTCCCGCCTTTCTTGACTAGTTTAGACCAGTATACAGGCTTTGCTATATTCTGGACTGTGGTGTAGTTCCTGTGTTGCCCATTGCCTTACTTGGATAGAAGGAAGTTTCTTTGCTCACCAGTGGGAGTGGGGAGCCTTGAGCAGCCTATCTGTCCCTGAAGGAGTGACCTCAGCACAAGAGCTTGTAGTAATTATTCGTTTTGGACTATTCCAAGCTCTTTTGAAGTTCCCTGTTTAAAATCCGCCCCTGAGCATTTTTTTCTGGCTATACTACTCAGAAACAGCTCCTCATGGTCCTGCAGAGTGGTGCTAGCAGCAGAGAACTGAGAAAAGCGACTACTTTCCTGATCTAAGTACTTGTTGCTGTTTTTACCTGAGAGACCTTCCTTTTCTTACTTTGAACAAGTGTAAACTGCTTTATTAGCTGTTTTTTGCATTGTACATTATCTGCGCTTAAAGTTACATTTGGTTGAAAGTTTGTTGTTTAATTTAACTGTTGAGGCTACCCACTAAAGTGAGCTAGCCTGTGTAAGTGATTTATTACTGTTTTTCCTTCATTTCTGTGTACTTTTTAAACTAAAAAACAAAAAAAAAAAACAAAAAAAAATCCTTGTTTTCTCGCCTTTCTCGACTAGTTTAGACCAGTATACAGGCTTTGCTGTATTCCGGACTGTGGTGTAGTTCCTGTGTTGTCCATTGCCTTACTTGGATAGAAGGAAGTTTCTTTGCTCACCAGTGAGAGTGGGGAGCCTTGAGCAGCCTATCTGTCCCTGAAGGAGTGACCGCAGCACAAGAGCTTGTAGTAATTGGTCATTTTGGACCATTTCCAGCTCTTTTGAAGTTCCCTGTTTAAAATCCGCATTTGCTTGGCTTTGCGCGATTGTGCACATAGCGCAGCGCCAGTTAAACAGGCTTAAACTATTCTTGGCTCCGCCAAGTCTGCACTTCAATTTTTCCCTTAAGAAAGCTCTACTTTCAACAAAATCAATCTATTCTCTTTATCATAAGCCTAGCACTTGCTCCTAAAACCTTTCTTTTAAGTGAAGCACCCTTAAACTAACGTAAGCACTACATTCCACCTACAACCCGTGCTAATACCCACTTCCCTTCAAAGTCCTCTCTCTGACCCAGTTACACATCACCCCCTTATACTATTCTGGCATGTCTTGTGGTATATTACTGATGTCCTCTCCAGTTCAGCTGGTTAATCTGGGAATCCTGAGACAATGTTACAATTGTCTCATGCACACAGACAACCCTCTCCTCCTCCCAACAAACACAAACACATGTGAGAGATGCAACTATATAGCCAAACTGGAGGCTGAACTCTCCCAACACAGGACTAGCAAGACCAGACAGGAGGAGAAGGTAACCACACACACAACAAACCCAGTCCCACATAAACCAACCACAACTGCAAACCAAACACATAGTAACACAAAGACAAACCCAGAGGCTCTAATAAAAAACTTACTGAAACAACAGAGGCTCCCAAAGCAGACATCCAAGAAAACACCACCTCAAAACTCTGCACAATCAACACATAGTACACAAAGTCAGTGTGCCAAACAATCACAGCCCTTAAGGTGAAACACCATGCCTGATACACTAGTAATAGGTGACTCTATAGTCAGACACACTGACGTCCCGCTTACCAGGCTGAACAAAGAGAGGGTAACGATGAGCTGTCTGTTGGGAGCTAGATTTCGCCACATAACACAAGCACTCAGGTCACTCCAAAGCAAGTACAAATATGACTCCGTCATTGTCCATGCCGGCGTGAATGACCTGAGATGTACCTCCTTGAACTACATGAAAAGAGACATAGAGGAGCTCTCTGATTATGTCGCCCCAGTCGGTATGACCCTGACCCTGAGCAGCATCTTTCCCTCACCAAGAATGATGCCACAATACAAAGACAAGATGATCAGCTTTAATAATTGGCTCAATTACTGGTGTCATTCTAGGGGGATCCAATGTCTGTCTGCTTGGGATGACATGCTGGACAAGCCACGCTGCTTCGCAAGGGATGGCTTGCACCTGTCACCACTGGGCTTCTGGATATTGGCTAAGGCTCTTGCCACCCCCATAGTGCCTTTTTTAGGCAAGGCTCAAAAGACAAACCCACCACCTTAAAAAACAATAAAGGAAAAAAACTAAGGGTAATGCTGCTCAATGCCAGAAGTCTAAATCTCAAGATGCAGGCTCTCGAAGCACTCCTCAGTATGGAGAGCATCGATGTCTGTGCAGTAACTGAAACCTGGTTCAAGGCTCCTGAGAGCACCCCAACCCTACCAGGTTATACCTCGTATCATGCATTTCTGCCCCAAAACCTGGGCCGAACCACAAAATGAGGGGGAGTGTCCATATTCATTAAAGACACCCACACCTCCAGGTTAGTGGCAATGCATGAAGCATAGGAGACCATCCATGTGCAACTAACCGTAGGCAAAACTGCTATACAGCTTGTAGCATGCTACAGACCACCCTCACAATCTCAGGAACTCCATTCAGCCTTCCTGAAGACACTGGAGGATATGAATGTCTCACCAAATACCATCATATTGGGAGACTTCAACTACCCAAACATAGACTGGGTGCATTACTCAAGCCCCAACACCCTAGCCTAAAGGTTCCTGGAATTCATTAACTCAAATGCGATGGAACAACTAGTCACCTCCCCCACAAGGGGAAATAATATACTTGACCTGATCATCACAAACATGGGGACAAAATGCTCAACACCGGAAGTATACCCCTCACTAGTGAGATCAGACCATAAACAACTAATCCTAGATATTCATATCCCACCTCCATCCCCAGCACAAAAGACCACAGTGAGAAACTTCTCAAAAGCCGACTTTACACTCCTTAGGACTGAAATGGTATCCTTCAAGCCCCCTGGGCCAGTGGAAACCGCATCCCACACTGCTGAATCCTTCACAAATGCTTTCTACGGGCATCTCCAAGAATGCATGGATCATGCAATCCCAAATAAAACCAAGACCCTTTCCACCAAAGGCAGGCATCCTATCTGGTGGACCTCAGCCATAAACAAACTTTATAACAAGAGAAGGAAGCTACTGCAAGACAGAGCAAAATCCCATAAAGGGAAGGCATTCCTGATCAGCACTAGCAAAAAACTACGTTCGCTAATAAAATCATCAAAGGCCAACTTCGAGAGAAAAATCACTAAGGACACTAAAGATAATCACAAGGCCTTCTTCAATTATGTTAGGAACCTGGGCGGAAACCCACAGATTTGCGCAGAGTTAGTTCATAACGGCAAAAAATACACTGAACCCACAGATATTGCCAACATACTGGCAGACAGGTTCAGTGCAAATTTCTCCCCTCCCTCTCCCCCAAAAGACGAAATAAATATCACAGCTGAATGCAACCTCCCTGAAATCTCAGATGTCCAGGTGAGAGCTGCCCTCAGCAAAGCTAAAAATACAGCATCCATGGGACCTGACGGTGTCCCAGGTTGCGTGCTATGTGAACTCCTAGAGGAGCTAAACCCGCACATAAGAACGCTGTTTAATCTTAGCCTTGCTACAGGATACGTCTCTGAACACTGGCGTACAGCTACAGTGGTCCCACTCCACAAAGGTGGCACCTCTACAGACCCTGGAAACTACCGCCCCATAAGCTTGACCAGCCTGGTCTGCAAAGCTATGGAAAGGATCATAATGGAATTCATAAACAAAGACATCAGGGACCTACAGACAATTGACCCTACCCAGTTAGGCTTTGTAAAAGGCAGATCCTGTCATTTAAACCTGGTGGACTTTTTTGAAACAGTCACTAGAGCCATCAATGAAGGCAAAGCAGTTCATACAGTCTACCTGGATTTGGCAAAAGCCTTTGACACAATACCCCACTCAGGCATCATAGACAAGCTTACCAGCTTAAATGTAAACCCGTTTGTCACAAGATGAGCTTCAAACTGGCTAAAGGACAGAACCCGCAAAGTCAGAATAGCAGGAGCTATGTCAGAGTCTAAGCCAGTCACAAGTGGAGTCCCACAGGGCTCTGTCTTGGGACCCCTCTTGTTCGGCATTTATTTCTCAGATGTGCAGGCAAACATAGGGGGGTTGTGGCTGACAAAGTTCGCAGACGACTGCAAACTAGGCGCCATAGTCGACACACCAGCTGACACATGCATCCTCCAGAAGGGCCTCACAGAAACAGACGACTGGTGCCAGAGTCATGGCCTTAAACTAAATGCCAAAAAATGTATAGTCATCCCCTTTGGAAAAAAACAAAGTACCCACAAATTACCACATAGGTGGTAATCCACTAAGCACGGAAAAAGTAATCAGAGACCTGAGGACCCAAGTTGACAGTGACCTCTCATTTGACACCCACGTCGCCAAAGTGGTTAGAAAGACCTTTTACCTTGCCCACCTTATCATAAAGGGATTCACATCCAGATCAAAAGATGTCATTGTACGCTTATATTCCTCCCTTATCAGGCCTATGATTGAGTACAATGCCCCATTTGGTATGTACCTCACCTGGCACCTGCAGCAGCTGGAAAGACTCCAAAAGTGCCTTACCAAGAGGATCAAGGGTCTCCAGCATATGTCATATGCTGCCAGACTGAAAAAGCTCCAGCTCTATTCAGTAGCATACCACCTGCTCAGAGGTAATCTGTGCCTTACGTACAAGGCCATGTCCAATTCAGAATTAATGGACATGCTCCACCTCAAAAAATCCAAATCCATCAGAGCCACGAGAGCTAAAAATCTAAACCTCAGCACAAATATGAATAAGACATGCTGGAGGGACAGATTCATAACCCAGAGGCTTCCCCCACTCTGGAACAGGATACCTGTCCATGTTAGGCAGAGCCCCTCACTGACTCTCTCTTCAAGAGAAATCTGGACGAATGGATGGGTGATCGTAGGTTTACCCCGGGGGTCATCTCTGTGTCATTGCTAGATAGAGGCACAGTAAACTAAATTTAATTTAATTGTACACTTTTGTATCATTACATGGGGTGGCGAAAGCCTCATACACTTTGGCTAGGCTTATAAATGCCCTAGGGCAGATAGCCTAGTACTATACTATGAAACTATGAAACATTATAAAAAGAATTTCAGAAAATAATTGGTCCATTTTTAGAGACAATGAAGAAACAAGAAGGAAAATGGGGGAGAAGCCTAGAATAGTGTACAGAAAAGGGGCCAACATAAAGAACTTGTGAGGGAGACCTACAAAGAGTTCCAAGTAAATATGTTAAAATGTGGATACTGTCATTATTGTAAATATATAAAAGTTTGTGACCAATTTGAAATCAAGGGGAGAAGGTATATTATACAAGGTAAACTCAAATGTGTTAGTAAAGGGGCATTATACGCTGCCCTCTGTCAAAACCGCCCCAGTTTTTATGCTGGAAAAACCAAGTGCATGCTCAAGGAACAGATTTATGAACACAGTTATGATATTAAAAAACAAAGGACAACTAATGCACTATTTACATACATTTCTGA
Source organism: Protopterus annectens (assembly GCF_019279795.1). Lineage (NCBI taxonomy): Eukaryota > Metazoa > Chordata > Ceratodontiformes > Protopteridae > Protopterus > Protopterus annectens. Next base: position 820,956,611 of record NC_056750.1, read on the forward strand.
ATATACTGAGCATGAGTTTAAATTTTTAATTTTAGAGAAAGTAACCTCAAGTATTAGAGGGGGGGGGCTTGGTCATTATAACTTGAAAGGAGAGAGTTGATGTGGTAACTGTCCCTTAATGCTTATTGTTGGCCACAATTAAATTACCTTGTTTCAGTTGTAAGTATCTTAAAATTAAAGGCACTGTCTAGATAACATTGACCTTAGACTTCTGTTTGTTGGATAACTTATTTTTGAACTTGTATTCTGAATAAGAGCTGCATGATTTTTACAGTTACTAAGTGCTAGGAAGCATATTCTTTCTTTTGACTATGCCACCGATTTTAGCAACAGGATATATATATATATATATATATATATATATATATATATAAAATATATATATATTATTTTATTATTTTTATTTTATTTTATTAGACATTTTAACTGCATTTAGTAAATAGGAATGAATCAGATAGACTATACACATAATTTTTGATATCCATGCATTTTGGTATATATATTTTTTATATGTCATTTGAGAATATTTATGATTTTAGTTAATGGGTTTAGAAGTGTTTTATCTTTTCTTAGGTTAAATTCTGTATTAAGAGTATATCTTTATAAATCACCAATTTTTTAGGTGAGCATGTGACTTTTGGAGGACTGTTTAAATGCCTGACTTTTTAACTTGTGTTTTTATCTGATGAAGCCCTGTAGGTAATGGGATGAAAGTGCTTATTCTGTGGTATTAAAGTTATTTTTACACAGCCATTTTCAATGGTTGTGACATTCTTTTATGAATTTAACTTGATATTTTGCTTGTTAATCCTCAGACTTTCTTTCCAAAAATATCACTTATACTTTGTGACCGTCACTAAATCCACTATTTTTTCCTTTAATAGTAACAACAATCAATTATTTTTCTAGCTCCTGTTTAATAATATCCAGATCATTTAGAATACATCTGTCTTTATTTTAATACTTGTTTAAAAAATTATTCTCTCTGCCACAACTTTGGCAAAACTGATTAAATGCAGGACACTTTATGTTGTTTTCATGGTCAAAGTAGCACAGGAGGCTTAAATTTCAAGTGTCCTATGTTTTTTGTGTGCCTCATGGCTCTCCTTTTCATCACCATGAATATTAAAATAAGAAATTATTTGAGAAAGTAATGTATCTTCCACACATTAACCACAAATATAACTATGCACTTTTAATTCCTTCATTCTGCATATAACTATGCTTACCATTAAAGTCAGATCTACTTCTTTTAATAGTTCTCCCTTTTTTTGATCATTTCGTATGCCATAAAATATTCTTTCTCTTATTAATGAGTCATATAACTCATGAAGTTTACAGTTTGTGACTTTATTCTTCAGGTCAATAACATGGCAATCAGCAAATTCTCTTTAGGAACCTGTGTCCTTGTGAAGGGTAAAAGAGAATAAAAAGAAAGTTCCTTTTAGGATCATAGATTCCCGAATATCTTCTTAATTGATACTGTTTTGTCTTTCACCTCTACCTTCAAAGTCTCTTTTTCAGTAAATGCAGACATGTGGCATATTGTACCTTTTCAGGCTTCTCAACTGTACCATTCACAATGGGGAATAAATATGTATCCAGACTTTTCAGTTTTTTGCCAAATTCCCTTACTGCAAGAATATACCTGGTAGGTGACACTGGACCATTTTTTTAACTGAAAGTTATACATCTGCACTTCTAAGCATTCCCAGATAGCATGCAGCTTCATATAACATGGCATTAGCATATTTAAATATCTATAGATTCATATGCTACACCACCTCACAATTTGTATTGTGAAATTAGGATCTTCTTTGGACTGCAGACATGTTCTTTCTTCAAAGAAAGTTGATACAACAATGAAAGCTAATTTAATTAGTCTATCAATGCTTTCACCTAAAATGCAGAAGATGATCAAGGTCTGTTTTCCTTTAATGTTGTTTTAAATGTGGAAGACATTCAGTGCTACATATGTACATATGTAATGCAACCAAACCATTTTTAAACCCATAATAGTTGCAAAGCTTTATATATCTGCAAAGCATCTGAAGTCCTAACATTTTATTGATATTTTTGACAATTTTAGTGGGGATATCTCTGCTGAATGACCATCTAGAAATTTCTGCACTCTGTCCATTTGTCTTTTGCCAGGTAAGACCCAGCTAAACCACTGCCATCATATAGACAGCCATTAGGGCATTTTCTAATGCTGTCTTTGCATCACTCTGCATGCCTTTTAAAAACTCTGTTGAGGGGACTGAAGTGAGTGCAGAATGATCAACATACAGGGAGCTATCAGAAGATTTTGTGATGCTATTTTTAACATCCTTCTGCACACCTCTTAAGCACTCCATATTGGGGTCTGCAATGAGGGCAGCATGGGGTTCTACCAGTTTTGGCAAATCACATAGCTTTTCAAGAACACCTCATTCATATATTTAAAATAATTGCTCCTGCTAGGTCCCCATTCTTCAGTCGAGATCCATTAGTGGGTGATTCGTAGCATGCTATTCATCATCCCACTTAGAAGAGGTTAGCAGTACCACCTCTTTATTCCTGTCTGTCCCTGGCTGGCTTCTCCAATGTCTGGACAAAAGCTCAGTTTAGGTCAGCTAAGGTCATAGTCAGATCTCAGTCCGTCTGTGCCCCAAAGCTAGTCTGATATCATTGATAACTTAATGCTTATGTGACAGACCATTCTTTGAGAAAACTGTACTATTCCTATAGTTCAAGGATCATTAAATCATAAAACATCTAGGCAGTTTTGAAATATATTTACTAATATATTTTAGGACACCTGGTTCCTGAACTTTTATTCCAGTGCCACACATCTCTCTTCTCCAATGTGGTTATAATGTTGCAGCGCAACTTTCATAGACTTTGAGAACATTATTTGCTCTTCTTCTTTGCTGTGGAATTATAAAAATGCTGCAGGTCTGCTGAAAAAGTACACCATGAAACAGCAATGTTGTAAATGTACCTTGGAATATGTTCTTTTTTCAGTAACTGCAAAGATTTGATACCATATTTACCTCATTATCCCTCTGTTTTCCTTAAAGATTTCTTAGATTAATTTTGTACTTTAATTTAGTGTTTGTTTACTGAAAGTTTCTCATCCTTTACTTCAATGTGATGTATTACACCTGACTAGCAATACTCGATAAGCAGAAGCCTATGAGATGTAACACAACACATAAATTGTGCATTAATATGCTATGCCAAATGGTGAGTTTAATGCTGTAGACAAATTTATTTGACTAAATCATTTCATTATGTGTGCAAAATACTTATGGCCTTCATGTCAGTGTAATGTGGGCATTAATCAGCTGTGAATGAATTACAACCTGTTTGCGTGGGCTAATGTCTATTTGACAGCATTTTTCTAATATGTGACTTAACAAGGCATTTATTTTCTACACAGATCTAAACAGCCTTCAAAATATATGGCTGTGCAGAGTGAAACATAATTCACATAGTAAGTATCAAACTAATGCAACAGCTTTTAGAGAATATGTTTGTATGGCTCTTGTTTAGTCTTACTGGCAGTGGGTATGTTAATGCAGCAGAGCTGTTTTATACAGTTTGAAATCTACAGTAATTAGCTTACTCCTTTTTCAGTTATTAAAGAAGATGTTGCAGGCATGTTAGAGTAAAAGATTCCACTTCACAGATAGCAATATTCAATGTTCTTACTATTCCTGATAATGAAGTTTATCAACTGGCACAAAGGGTTAAGACTATCAGCTACTTTGTGTGCTACAGCTTTGATTCATTTACATGTGGTACAGGGTTTGATTCCTTTAGCCTTCCTTTACCTACTATGTGACCTTGAGCAAGTTGCTTAACTAGACAGTGCTTTGGGGCAACTGGGAATATGGATATACTGCATGCCTAGAAAGTACTATCCACCTAAATAAGTTTCCTGTAATGACTACATTTATATGCACTGACATACTTTATTATGTTGACAGTCGTACTTCTTCTTAATTAGTAAGTTTACTTACATCTTTTTCTCGGGTCTATATTATAAGCATGAAAGCCCTATTAACTGAATACTAAAACACCAACACATATTCCGCAAACCGCGAATACACCGAACGTCCTAAACTGTGAAATTCAAAAACTCGAACCGTCATAGTTGTCCCACCCAACCACCCGCTACAGACTACCTACCCAAACAAACTAAATAAACCACATACATACACTAACCAAAACCCTACTTCTAACCCTAAACTAAACCATACTTCTAACCCTACACTAAATCTTGCATATACCACCATGTATGCACTTACCTTAACCTGCACCCTAACTCTAAAGTCCGTAACTATCACACACTTTCCTTAAGAAGCTATACCCAAACAAACTAAATAATCCACACACATACACTTAACAAAACTCTACTTCTAACCCTACACTAAATCTCACATACATTACCATCTATGCACTTACCTTAACCCACGCCGTAACCCTAAGGTCCGTAACTATCGCATACTTACCATACGGAGCTATACCGCAGAAGGGCCAACCATGACGATTCGACGTTTCAGATTTCGTGCTTCAAGATGATCGATGTTTTCGCGGTTTGAGGAAGACGTGTCAACGTTTACGTATTTGGGTAAGTACACCTTCGTGCTTATAACATAGACCCCTTTTTGTCTCCTGAAATTGTTGGAACCATCACAGTCAACAAAGGCCTATATTTATTTTGTTCTACCTGCTGTACTCTTTCAGTAAAAAATGTGAAAAGGAAAGAAATGCTCCATTGCCAAATGGGGAAAATTCTTCCAGCAGTATATTCTTTTGTGATGCAGGTAAACTTGCTATCACACCTAAACAGGCACCTCTCACTTTTGGTAATACCATCTCCTGGGAAATGGAGCATACACAGCACCAGATCTCCTCATGGCAATAATATGATACTGACCCTCAGTCCACCATAAAGTCTAATGAGTGAAAGCTTTTTATGAATCAGTACTAGACAAAACAATGATCTACTGTACAAATCATCAGCCCATTAAGGTATGACATGCCCTACTGAGTTGCCTATGACTACACAGTTCTGAAGGACTAGGAGCACTTCTGAACCATTCAAGAAAACAGGATGGGTGTTGAGTGATGAAGTTCTCTAGCTACTTACTTTCTCCCTCCTCTAGGAACAGAGATTACCATCATTGTAAACTATTAATCACCAGGTACAGTGATCTACCAATAATACACAGTGCTTTGGCTTAGAAATATACAACAGGCAGGGTTGAACAGGGCTAGATAGTCAAGTGGAGGGTTGTATGTTATAGACAGTGGGGCACCCCAAGATAACCAAGGTGAGTAGAGGAAGGAATGGACCTATTCATATAAAAAACTGAAGTAGGAAAATGACAGAGGTCCACAAAGATGTGCACGTGATGGGCGGGATTCACAGATGAATGGGTGGATCATACGTGTGCATAAGTAATGCAGGTTGCCGGACTATCATGACAGGATTGCATGTGTGTATATCCATTGCAGGTGTCCTTACAGCAGATACCCAAACATGTTTAGAAGAGACTTAATGGTGAGGGATAGGCAGTCTTGGTTTTGTCCACTGCCATCCCACAGATTTGTAGACAGGTATATGCATTACAGAACATATGCCCACACATTTATGTTCCAGGCCACCTTAGCACACACCAGTAGTTGTGCCATGGTTATAGTACTGTTGGCATAGCCTATACATAGGAAAATGCCCATATGAGTATGACACTGGTATCATAAATCATAGACCATAATGGTGGGAGTTTATATTGTCTAGGACTGACATCCCACATTTATGATTTTCTATATACAGATACATAAGCTATCTATTCTATAACTGCAAGAGCAGGTTGCAGGTAGGGTAGTAAAAACAAGTTGTGCTACCACAGGATATTCACAGATGCACTTGTATAAGACACTGGTGAAATATGTCTTTTTCTCCATAACCTAGACTACTGTGTATGGCCTCAGGGCTTTATCCTGAAGAATTGCTGCTTTTGCGTGGCCAGGCTTCTGTTGGATAAGTACTCCTGCTGTTCCTGCTTTGCTGCTCATTTTGGCTGGTAGCGTGGTGTCTCAACTGTAAAAGTCAGAGGTAAGTCGTAGTCTGCACTTTATGCATGCTAATAAGGGGAGACTCTCTCAATGTCTTTGAATGACTGTATTCCACAGAAGCATTTTAGTGGCATGACATGAATGTATGCACTCCACTTGACTGGAGCTATTTGCTTGCCAGCTTATGACATATATTCATGTCATGCTACATAATGTCATTAACATGTGTTACATGTCACACAAAGTCCCATGTAAATCTTGTGTCACAGGGGGCCATTTTCATTTGCTATATATTTGTGTCAATGGCTTCCAATGCAAGCAAGCCTCATTGAGGACACTAGCCAGGTGTGTCAGAGTAAAATAAAGCAGTAATTCCTGTACAGCCACTTCAGGGAGCATCTTCTGGGACTTTATACAGGTCCATTCCATAAGGTGGATGCCTGGTACAGTCTGGCAGAAAAGTTGCCCAGGACAACCAGCACCTCCCCCCATACTGGTAAACTGCATTAGTATCAAGTGCAATGAACTATGATGCTAACACTCTGAAGATGTCCTGGCATGGGAGACAAGTGAGCCAGGAATGCCCCCAAATGTTTTCTTAACACTAAATTTGTACTGTATTTCATAATGCAGTTTCCAACTTTTTGTCTGTCTTTCAGAATACTGTTCCTCATAAAGATTCTTTCTGCTGACAGATGAAAGGATTTGGAAGGTGAATTGCTCAGAATGACTGTTTTGTCTGTTGTGTGTAATGCCATTGACAGTTGTATCATTTTAACACTTGTAGGATAGGGCTCATGGATGTTCCTGTGTAGGTTTGTGACCACCATTTTCTGTTTGTCTGCATCATGTACATATAGTACTGTATAGTATGTGTGGGCACCGCCTCGGACTTCAACTTTCTTACTTGCATGTATGTGTGGAAGTGTGGCATTGCAACTTGATTTTGTTGTCTTAGTATACTACTGGTTGCCACAGGATGCGTCAGAGACTTGTGGCACAGGGGGTGTGCACTCCCATGCCATCAGCTGCACCACATTCATTTCCATCTCTGGATCATCAGCAGTAGTGGAACCTTGGCTTTTGTAGCTCCTTTCTGCAAGTAAATGTGGTCTCTTAGCTGCAGTTAGATCAGCTGTCACTCACAACTGACTTAGAGCATGCTACAATTTTGATGGATAAGTAGGGAGGGAGTGACACACCTGGAGGGTTATGTTCATCACAGGTTGGTTTACTATCCCAATCACCTGCTTCATCTGAGCAGAAGCAGGTAATGGAGGATGTGGTTGAGTGAGCATCAACATGCTAGGTTACTGCACATCAAACTCTCCTACAACAAATTTCAAATTTGCATAAATCCAGCAGCAACACCAGAAGGTGTTGCATATGTTGTCAGACATCCAGACTTAGGACCGTCATTAACTGGGTCATATCCTTCTGGGCCACTTGGCAGCTGCAAGCTACCTATATCATTTATTTATTTAATTTATTTATTTGACATTTGTTTACCAGGAAAGTCCAACTTGGAACAAAGCCAATTTTCAGTTGAGGCCAGGGAAGAAACACTTTAGATGTATGTCTTTGAAATGTGGGAGGAAACTGAAGCACCCAGAGGAAACCCACACGAATCCAGGGAGGACATGTAGACTCAACACAGAAGGCACTCCAGCTGAGAATTGAACCAGAGAGCCTCTTACTCTGAGGTAACAAGGCTACCACTACGCCATCCTAAAAATGTATCAACCAAGCCAGGCAGAAGTCAAACCTAGAGCTTTCTGATCCATAGTCAGATACATTATCCATTGCATCACTGCCCCCGTTATGCCTTGTCATGCCTTGTCCCCAGACTTTTTCTCTGCTCTTTGTTTTACCTGCTTATAATTATCCCATTTTACTTGGTAAGGTGATACATACTTAACGTAGGTAGGTAGGTAGAGATATAACAAATCTCAAGATGACAAGTGTGCACAAGCTGTTTCATATAAAGTATAAAGCTAATGTAGAAGATTAAAATAAGTGCACAGAGAAGTAAAGAACATGCTGTCCATTTCAGTCAGTCCCATACTGTTTAGTGATGACCATATTCCTGAAGGAATGTTGCAGTTGTTGTCAGTCCCATACTGTTTAGTGATGGCCATACTCGTGAGGGAATGTTGCAGTTGTTGTCAGTCCCATACTGTTTAGTGATGGCCATACTCATGAGTGAATGTTGCAGTTGTTGTCAGTCCCATACTGTTTAGTGATGGCCATACTTATGAGGGAATGTTGCAATTGTTGTCAGTCCCATACTGTTTAGTGATGGCCATACTCGTGAGTGAATGTTGCAGTTGTTGTCAGTCCCATACTATTTGGTGATGGCCATACTCGTGAGGGAATGTTGCAGTTGTTGTCGGTCCCATACTGTTTAGTGATGGCCATACTTATGAGGGAATGTTGCAATTGTTGTCAGTCCCATACTGTTTAGTGATGGCCATACTCATGAGTGAATGTTGCAGTTGTTGTCAGTCCCATACTGTTTAGTGATGGCCATATTCCTGAGGGAATGTTGCAGTTGTCAGTCCCATACTGTTTAGTGATGGCCATACTCATGAGGGAATGTTGCAGTTGTTGTCAGTCCCATACTGTTTAGTGATGGCCATACTCGTGAGGGAATGCTGCAGTTGTTGTCAGTCCCATACTGTTTAGTGATGGCCATACTCGTGAGGGAATGCTGCAGTTGTTGTCAGTCCCATACTGTTTAGTGATGGCCATATTCCTGAGGGAATGTTGCAGGTGTTTTCAGTCTCATAGTGTTTAGTGATGGCCATATTCCTGAGGGAATGTTGCAGGTGTTTTCAGTCTCATAGTGTTTAGTGATGGCCATGTTCATGAGGGAATGTTGCAGTTGTTGTCAGTCCCATACTGTTTAGTGATGGCCATACTCGTGAGGGAATGTTGCAGTTGTTGTCAGTCCCATACTGTTTAATGATGGCCATATTTGTGAGGGAAAGTTGCAGTTGTTGTCAGTCCCATACTGTTTAGTGATGGCCATACTCGTGAGGGAATGTTGCAGTGATTGTCAGTCCCTTATTATTTAGTGATGTCCATACTCTTGAGTGACTGTTGCAGTTGTTGTCAGTCCCATACTGGTTAGTGGTGTCCATATTCATGAGGGAATGTTTATCAATGTACGACCTGCAGTTACCACAACTTATACAAATTCCCAAAACGTTAATATTGCTAACATTGTTCTCCAACTAGTTTTAAAAGAGTGCCTGAAGGAAACTTTTTATTTCTAGATGAAGAGACTTTGAGAGGCAAACAGATGTTTCCCTTGTTATTTCTCTGCTACATGTGTTCTAAGACACTTGATTAGATAAAACTTCTTGACTTTCTGAATATTTGTCAACAGTTATTTCTTCTTTGTGGTTTGAATCTTTTCCTTCAGCACTACCAAAATGATCCCAGGAGGGAAGTGCTAAAAACTGTTCTTGATTTCAATACTTACTGGGTTTTTAACTTCATTATTGGAATCAAACGGTGTGATCATTTTGTTACCCACTGCATCTGTGTAAGTACTTAAAAACACCAATACAATTATCTGCACACAAGTTACAGTGAATATGTATCCAATGCATGTATTCATTGATACAATTATCTGCACACAAGTTGCAGTGAATATGTATCCAATGCATGTATTCACCAATACAATTATCTGCACACAAGTTGCAGTGAATATGTAGCCAGTGCATGTATTCACTGATACAATTATCTGCAGACAAGTTGCAGTGAATATGTAACCAATGCATGTATGCACTGATACAATTATCTGCACACAAGTTGCAGTGAATATGTAGCTAATGCATATATTCACTGATACAATTATCTGCACACAAGTTGCAGTGAATATGTAGCCAATGCATGTCTTCACTGATACAATTATTTGCACACAAGTTTCAGTGAATATGTAGCCAATGCATGTATTCACTGATGCAATTATCTGCACACGTCACAGTGAATATGTAGCCAATGCATGTATTGTCCTCATATTTGTTATGTTTTTCAGTGGTTTCAATTACAGGGCACTGAGTGGTCTGAAGGCAGTTCAGATACAAACACACCAAAGTTCATAAGCATGCTTGAAAGTAATTGTTTGCTTTACACATCTGAAAATCTATAATATTCAAAAAAGCTGAGAGGTCTGCAAGCTTCATCTAGTCTGTATAAAACCACAAAAATGCAAAAACCTACTCCTGTCCCCAGTATGCTGGAGAACTCCAGTGTTGTTTGCAGGGGAGCTGCCTGCTATTCTGCAGACTCAGGTATGCAGCCTTTTGTTTCAAGGCTGATTGTCTACAAGGTGGTTGTATTGTTTTGTGTTTCAATATATCAAACTACAAGAGAAGTAACATAAAAAAAATGTCCAAAGTTCAATCTCGGAAAATAAAGTTTAGTTTCAGCATGGGAGCTGTATAAAATAGTAAATATCACTCCAGGCTTAGTAGAAATGAATGTCCTGAATGATCAGAACCTTCATCATGACAACCTTCAAAACATCAGCAGCTAAATGTCCTTCACCCACACCACCAGAGCCAAACATATATCTCTTCAGTGCTGAGGAGACCGCTATCATTCCATTTTAAGACCCTTACCAAAAATAAGTTATGACAGCTATTGAACAAATAGATCTAGCAACAAAACAAAAAAGAAAACAGATGGTACATACAGTACCCTAAGCTCCCAAAAGTGGCTTCTTCAATGATTGCTATACAACTAACCTGCACATTTAACTTATTCATGAACTCAAGGATCATGCCATATAGTTGGGACATGCTAACATTGTACTCATACCTAAAATCTCATCCATTTAAGGTTCTTCTGAGTCTAGACCTATATCAGTATTGCCCCTCATTTGAAAACATTTTAGAAAAGTTACTTTTTATAATTGGCAGGTTGAAGATATCACTAAATATAATCTTTTCAACAGAAACCAATATGGCTTCAGATATGGCTAAGATAATGACTGTCATATACACAATCATAAATTAAAAATAAGAAGTTTTGGGAAAAGACTCTATTTTGTGGTCACATTCTTTTTGATAATAACTCACAGCTATTCATACTTTTATCCTAGCATTGCCTCAGTGACTCAATAATGTGGTGGATGGAATAGCTTTCACAAAGATAATCATTACTGTTTCAAAGGGAAACACCTCCTCATGTAGTGGAACACTTTAACTTGGAGGCATCAGTGCTCTGCCCTTGGGTTCTTGCACATCTCCATTTTATAAATGATTTACAATATGACCTGCTTTTTATCAACTACACTCTTTATGAAGACAATACAAAACATTTATAGCCTGAAACATACCATTCACTTTCCTTCAAAATAATTACAAGGAAATTTGAATCACCTGTAGAAACTGCTCTATGAATATAAGCTAGTTAATAATGGTAACAAACTCTCAACAGTAATCCTTAGTACTCACAAAAAAAAACTTGCTAAAACAACTTCTTGAACATGATTGGCACATTGGAATCTCTAGTCACTGCTTTCTCCTAGTAAAAATACCTATGTCTCATACCTGGTCAGGAGCTCCCATTTGCACAAAATATTGTTAGTATAACAAGCAAAGGTCTTAAGCAGCTGAAACTCCCTTATAAATTCTCACATGTTTTAGCTGTCAAAGCAAGGAAAACAATGTGAATGAATATGCTAATCACCAAACTTAAATACTTCCTTCCTAGAACAACTCTCAATTCACTCTGCTACACCTGTACCCTGCAAATACTTATTAACAAAATATGTAGTAGGTTCTTGACCCTGGCCCATTCTAAGGAATGCTACTGTTTAATATTATAGAAAGTTAACCAGCTGCCCATCACAGCCAGGGTGACTTTATGCACTAACTTACATACCTTTACATTCTGACTACCTTCTTGTCTCTAAATTACATATCAAGAATAACACACACTCTCTCATAGATCCCCTACCAAAGCTGTGTTACTGTCTCACCTTCCCTTCACAAAAGCCTTTGGGGAAAGTTACTTCGCAAAGATATGCCCAGCAGTGACTTCTGATATGGAATTGACTTCGTAGGTAGCGATGTACACAAATCCCCCCTCCATGAAGCTCTAAAGTTGCAGTAAAACTCAGTTAATGAGGCAATCTATGGTAATTGTTGGGAGTGATTGCATTACATGTCTGCCAGAAATAAGACAAGGAAAAAAATTACCCAAAACTATGCTTAGAATGCTCCAAGATTGCAAGAGAAGAAAGCTGCTAGATTTGGAAGAATGGCTACAGTGGAAGATCAGGCTGTACAACACCAGTTCCACAGCGAACCACAGGTGTCTTCCATGAAAGAAAAAAAATCAACAGAATGTACAAAGAGGTGCTTATAATAAGTGGCACCCTGGACAATTGCATAACAATTAACAATGCAAAGTTCTCAGAGATCAAAAAGGTCTTGCCCTTTCACTTGGATGATATACAATCACTCAGGAAATAAAAGTCTGAGCAAGAGGCCAAACTATTGGAGCAGGAGGTTGTCTAGGAAGAAGTGAGATGACAGAATTAGAAGATTAGGAGAGATGGTACAAGCTATGGTTTACTGCTGTTCCTGAAAATGCAGAGGGCTCCAACTGTAAATGATTCAAGGCTGACTGTATTTTCTGATGGACTAATATACCAAAGTAAAACATAAAGATTAAGCATACTCTCAACCTAGAGCTCACACAAGAAAAATCTCATACCCCATAATTGTTAAATTTCATTTATTTGAGCTTAAAGGACCTATATTATCTCAATTATGGAAGAAGTGACAGACACCAAAAGTAGAACAAAATAAAGTATTTGTGGTTCATGCTACCTCTCCCAAAATAGAATACTCTGGAGTAAGTTTTGGCTGGTGATCAGGAGAGCATGACAGAGAGAACTTTGCTATAAACTGGCAAAACCAAAAACTTAAGAATTTTTTCCTTTGACCTTGAAAACATATCTAGACCTAGAGATAGATTTTCTTGACCTGCAGGATAACAAGGACTCCGTTTAGCAACAAAATATAACAGCGGATAACAGAAGGAGAGAAAAAAAAGCAATGCATGTAACGAAAGACTCCCATTGAAGCCTTTTCCTGCTTTTAAACTGAACATAAATGACAGACATGCATGCAGATGCACTTAGTGCTTCTATGGGAAGTTCTAAATTCGGGGATGAGCAAGGTCAGTTGGTGGGACAGACAGCAACTGATGAGTAACAATGATGGGATGATTGACAAAATAAGTGCAACGGACTGGAAATAAATGTCTGGGGTAAAATGTGTAAATTACTATCGATATCAGAAAAATCTTAAAGATAAAGGGAGTTAGTTCATTCAGGAGGGAACATAGTTGTTAATCCAAACTAAATATAGTTCACCATTGTCGTGCTACCTTTTCTGACTTAAATATAAAGGAGACAATTAGAGGGAAATAAATATTCTGAATAAGGGGGACAATGAATATGTGTACTTTTACTACTGCTATTAAGTGACCAAGTATTAAAATCTTGAAAGCTGAAAAAGGAGAACTCTTTTGCTAAATGCACATTGGGCAGAATTCTGTTAAAGCTTTCTTACTTTACATCCTGTTGCCTGTGGGAATCTAATATTGCCTATTCACACTTACATTAATAATTCCAAAACTTACTGCTTACAAGTTATTAAAATTTACATTATAGAAAATAAAACTACACTAATACTTGCCTCTGTCTGGTGCAGCTAAAGAGATATTGTATTCTTTATCTAATATTTACTCACATTATCATAAATTTCATATTTCTATTTCAATAACTAAGTGACACAGAACTGATTAACCTTATATGAAAGTTTTCAGCGGGATGAAGAAATGCTGTTGATATGTAAGTGTGTAATCTGACTGGCTGCTGAAGTATTGTAAGTATTTTTCAAAATAAAATATTACAAACTTAATAGTTGTATAGGGGGATTCATAAAGGTTAACACTAAGTGCACATAATATGCACACCTCGAGGTTACCTTTCTACATTTAGAGACAGCCCTTCCAGAAAGCAGTTGCTGTCTGTTCATTTAGAAAGGTTATATGAGATATACACATTGTGTACACTTAGTGTTAACTATATGAGTCCCCCCACTGTATTTACTGTGACTTATAAAAGCAAGTTTAAGACCTGGAATGCAAAGAATGCTACCCCTATAGAGAATAGTTTCTGCTTCAGAGTTTGCCACTTACATTTGTTTATTAACACCTATGGTTCCAGAGATATGAACATTTGTTTGAAATGTGAGGACATAATTTTATTTTATGAAAAAGCTTCTGCCCATTGGAGGTTGCAGTGTAAATTTGTAGCACTTTGTTGGACAAAATGAGCTAGGGCAACTGTTGAAGAGAGATCTAATCTAAGAGAGATTCTAATCTATGAACCTATCATTTTTAATCCTCACAATGCACTGCAGTCCAAGAAAGAAAACAGTGTGTCTCCCACTCACAGCACATAAATTGAACAAGAACAGTGTACACTTAAGCAGGCATAAAACTGTATCTGTAAGGGGTGGGGGGTGGAGGGGTAAGTGATCACCATATAAGTAAAATGTACATAAAAATTAAGTGCGGTTGCTGACATTGCCATAATCAGTGCAGTTAGCTTCTGAGGGGAATAGCTAGCAGAAGACAGACTTCAACAACATATGAGTATGGTACACTTACCACCTCAGGAGAGATTTCTCAACAGCATCAAGGGAGAGAATGGAAAACCCAGACTGTACATCGTTAAGATAAAGTTTGAAATGGCTGTTATAGTTTTACATAAATAGGAGTGGGAAACATGTTGTGAGCCGTTGATGGTGGCGTACTTCTATTTACGGTAATATAATGTTAGAAATGAGAATTAAAAATGCCAGTGGAGGAAGGGAGCAAGCACACAGCACCAGATGAAATACCAAATAGGGAAAATAAGATCGAAAGGTCCAGGAATCGCATTTTATTAACGGGTATTTTACAAGAAAATAATGTTGTGGGATGCAAATGGGCTGCTTAATGTGGAGGAATAATCCAAAGTATTTAATGTGGAGAAATAATCCAAAGTATTTAATGTGGAGAAATAATCCAAAGTATTTAATGTGGAGAAATAATCCAAAGTATTTAATCTGGAGAAATAATCCAAAGTATTTAATGTGGAGAAATAATCCAAAGTATTAGCATATATAGCAAAGAGCACTGTACCAATAGTCACATTACAAGTGACGAGCAGAAATGAAACTGAACTAATTTTGCTGGCCAGACTGACAAGAAAGTAGTATACAGTACCTGGGTAATGGGAGCAAGTGGGAGAGGGGTAATAATACTGATCCAAAAGAAGCTTAATCCAACTACAGAAGAACAGAAAATTGGGAGATATGTAATGATTAGGGGCAGGTGGGGAAACAACATAATAATGCTCAGCTAATGTTCACTCCCCCCTCCCAGATATAGATTGCAGCTATGAAGGGTATACCGGGGGAAAATAGACAGCTGTCATTATGGTATGTCATTGATAGAGAGGATTGGAATCTAATCTGTAAAATGGAAAATGCTCTTAGGAAAGTATCCAGACGCCAAGGGAGTTCACATTCTATGTTAATTGATACGGAACTTGTTTTAGGCTTGACAGAGTTTATATCTCAGTAAAACATAGGGACTGGGTGGGTTACTCGGACATTCATCCAATTTTATTATCAGGTCATGCCCCAATAATGGTATGTATCCAACTCACAACTAATAAAAGGGTAAAGAGACTTTGGCGTTCACTGATAGAAGTTTCAGGACTGGTTTCAAGGCTACTTGGATGAACAACTTACCAGAGTGAAAAGAAGACTGAAGTGACTGTAGATGAATATAAGCAGAGATTAGCTGAGGAAGTTTAAGTTAATGAGAGGAATGAGTGGTTCATGGGGATTAGGAAATATCAGGAGGAAGCCAGTAAGATTACATTTTACTGGGATGAATGGAAGGATAACAGAGGATGAGGAAGAATAGTGGACAACAACAAAAGACCAGAAAGAAGATCACTTGGTAGTTCCAAATGAAAATAGGAAGGTTACCCTAAGGCAGATCTTCTTTGATTTCAGCCCAAAGAATAACAAATAATTTGCTCAAAGGCTGAGGCTGAAAATGTCCAAAGTCTAGTAAAAAAATTAAGTGATTTCCCAGTCCTGGCACCTAGAAACAGAACAGGACAAGATCCTGGAGACATTTACAGACTATTTTTCAAAGCTGTACTTAGAGGAGACAGATGAGAAAGAGGAGAGGAGACTGACTGGGATGAGATGGTGAAATCCTTCTTCATGTCAACGTAGGTCCTGCAAGTATCTAAGAAAAAATATATGCAGCTGACCAGGCCTATAACGTAAGAGGAAATAGTAGAAGCCATTGGGTATCAGTCAACAGGTGAGATGCTTGTAACAGACAGCATCCCCATGGAAGTACGGAAAGTTAGGGAGGGAGATCGGTAAGACTATGGATAAAGATATTTAGCTACATATTAGAAAGATGGGATGTTCTAGATACCTGGTCAAAAGCAGCTGTTGTGGTAATCCCAAAGAAGTTAAAGCTCCAGTTGATCCAAGAGCCTATAGGCCAATTTCAGTACTGGACCATGATTATAAATCTTTATGGCCATCCTAGCAAAAAGATTGTCAGGAATATTGAAGGCCATGATTGACATGGATCAATGTAGATTTGTGTGGGCAGGCAAACATTTGATAATATATATCAACAAGGCTGTCACGATTCAATCTAGCTAAGAAGCTAAGAAGTAGGTGATGGCTTGATAATGACTGGATTTGATGCTGAAAAATCATTTGATATGGTGAATTGGAAATTTTTCTTTTGGGTATCTGGATAGTTTTATTAAAGATGCTTTACATCATTGCATAAGCCTATATTAAGCTTGCAGGACCCCTTTCAGAGTACTTTCTCCTAGATAGAGGCTGAAGGCAGAGATATCTTCTGTTACCCTACTTGTTTGCACTCTTTATAGTGCTACAGAGACACCATCACTTCTTTGAGCCCCGGTGAAAATAAAGCCCCCAATCTCACTATCCAGGAATATTCCTTATTATTCAGGATACAATGCCAACCTAACTTATTACATGAAGCTAGATTAATCATGTCAATAACAGTGAAATTAAACACAGCAGAAGGATGTTTCTGGCCATTGTCCGTAATATCTTCAAATCATGATTTTTAGGAGTTCATAGACTATGTTCCTCAGATGTTGAATGAAAGACACAGAAACTTGATTTGGTTAGAAGATTTTGTGATAGGGGGTGTAATTATAAGGATGTTATGACCACTCAAGACTATTCAAGAAGTTGATAGAACAGAGTTGTTGCAGTATAAAAACATAAATTAAGGGATGATGTTTTCATGCTGGTGACTAATTGTGGTATTAATATAGGGTTTTTCAAGCAGCTCATCCACAAACACTGAGACTTCCTTATGGCAGATAATAAAATATCTGAGTTAATTCCTTGCAATATTGTTTATTTTCTTGCAGAAGAGAAAAACTATTGATAATTACTTTAATCATTATAAGAAAAGTGTTAGACATAAAATGGACACAGAGAGAACAATAGATTGCATCCCTGTGGTGTGTTGCCTACCATGTGGGCATTGTTCTGCATGTAAGTATGTTATAAAAACAAAACTATTTACATCTAGGAATACCCCCAAAGTTTTTGATAGCCTTTGTTTTGGTACTTACTGCTCTGATGCTAAGAGAGTAAAATCCCATGAGTGGAGGAGCTCCCTGGTCAGCCTCAGTAAGAAGCTGAGATCCCTTATAAGATCCTCCAAAGCTAGCTACAAAAATAAAATTGCCACTAATTCCAAGGACAACCACAAAGCATTCTATAGCTATGTCAAGAATCTCAATGGCAACACCCAGATCTGCTCTGAGTTACAGCACAAAGGCATGAAAATTACAGAACCAACTGATATTGCCAACATCCTGGCAGATAGGTTCTGTGCTAACTTTACACCCCCCACACACCCTCTAAAGGGCCCATATCTATACAGGAAGAATGCAGAGTCCCTGCAATCGCAACTATGCAGGTGAAAGCTGCACTCTCTAAAGCCAAAAACACAGCATCCATGGGACCAGACAACACCCCAGGCTGCGTTTTACATGAACTTCAGAATGAACTGACTCCCCACTTAAGCACCATGTTCAATAATAGCCTCGCATCAGGCTTTGTGCCCACTGAATGGCGCACAGCAACAGTTATCCCACTCCACAAAGGGGGAGCCACGACTGATCCCGGGAACTATAGACCTATTAGCCTGACGAGCCTGGTCTGCAAAGCCATGGAACGTATCATCATGGAACTCATAAACAAAGACATTGGTAACCTCCAAACTCTGGATCCCACCCAGTTCAGATTTGTGAAAGGCAGATCATGCCTCCTGAACCTGATCGACTTCTTTGAGGCAGTCACCAAAGCCGTAGATGAGGGTAAAGTGGTTCACACAGCCTATCTCGACCTCGCCAAGGCTTTCAACACCATCTCCCATTCTGGAATTATAGCTAAACTCAATAAACTAGGCATAAATCCCTACGTCACAAGATGGGTTGCCAACTGGCGCACTGACAGAACCCACACTGTAAAAGTTGCAGACTCCAAATCTGACCTCAAACCAGTGACAAGTGGAGTACCACAGGGTTCCGTTCTGGGACCGCTCCTGTTTGGTATCTACTTCTCTGAAGTACAGGCTAACACAGAAGGCCTCTGGCTAATGAAGTTCGCAGATGACTGCAAACTAGGAGCCATAGTCAAGCCCCCAAATGATGTGAACATCCTACAGAAGGGCCTCTCTGAGACAGATGCCTGGTGTCAGAGCCATGGCCTCAAGCTCAATGCCAAAAAGTGCAGTGTCATCCCCTTTGGTAAAAACTATGTACCCATGAACTACCACATAGGCAGCAATCTACTTAACACCAAATGCGTGATAAGAGACCTTGAGACCCAGGTGGACAGTAGTCTCTCCTTTGATAGTCACATCGCCACAGTAGTCAGAAAGTCCTTCTACGTGGCACACTTCATCATAAAAGGGTTCTCGTCCAGGAAAAAAGAGGTCATCGTTACCCTCTACTCATCACTCATTAGACCCATTATAGAGTACAACGCCCCTTTTGGAATGTACCTCACAAGACATCTGCAGCAGCTGGAAAGGCCACAGAAGTACCTCAATAAGAGGATTACTGGACTCAAACAAATGCCCTACACTGACCGCCTCAAAAAACTCCAGCTTTACTCTGTAGCATATCGCCTACTCAGAGGTGATCTCTGCCTAACATATAAAGCTATGTCAAACCCAGAGCTGTTGGACATGCTACACCTAATGAAATCCCAATCCCTCTGAGCTACACGCTCTAGGGACCTAAACCTTGTCACCACAATAAACAGGACATGCTGGAGGGATAGATTCCTATCCCAGAGACTTCCCATACTCTGGAACAGGCTACCCATCTATGTCAAGCAAAGTTCTTCATTAGCACTCTTCAAGAAAAATCTTGATGAGTGGACGGAAAATAGGAAAAACACCCTGGGGATCACTTCTATGTCTCTGCTTGTCAGTGGCACAGGAAAATAACTTTCTTGGGTGGCGTAAGCCAGGGAACCTTGTTGGCTAGGCTTGCATAGGCCCTTGGGCCAATAGCCTAGTACCTACCTATGAACCTATGACTGGGTAATTTATTTAGCTACTTGCATATATTCAGCTTTTTATGTAGGACAGATGTCCAGACAACTGAAAACTTGGATTTTTCAGCATATCAGTGACATTAGTAATGGACGCTTGTCTAATACATTATATAAACATGTCCAGAAACATTCTTCTGCTGTGTTTAATTTCACTGTTATTGACAGGATTCATCTAGCTTCATGTAATAAGTTAAGTTGGCATGGTATCCTGAATAATAAGGAATATTCTTGAATAGTGACATTGGGAGTTTTATTTTCACCGGGGCTCAGTGAAGTGATGCTGTCTCTTTAAAAGGGTGGTGATTCTCTAATGGTTCTCTATTACCTGTATATTTAAATGTGCCATTGTTGTTTGGAACTTTAACACTGATGAAGGCATGAAGTTGCCAAAACCAGTCTGTTCCTTAATGGAATAATATTAAATAAATGTTTTTTGCTGATTTGAATTGCTGGCTGCTGTTATTATCCAGATGTACCAACTTCTCTATGAGCACAAAAAATGAGATACCTAGGTGCTTGGTTGAGAAAAGAGGTTGTAGCTATGGCAGATAGAAAGACCTCGCCAATTGTGAAAATAAGAAGATAAGGTAATTGCTGAAGCAATGAACTGACATTTTTAGAAGGGGATAGTAAGGTGCAGTAAATAAAGATGTTTATAGTCCCACCAGTACTTTACAGTGACCAGGTCATTTTCAGTGTTCCTCCAAAAAGGCGTGGGATTAAATAAGTACAGAAATAGCTTTCTTTTCTGAAGCCACCAAAATTCCAGAGTAATGTTGGAGTAATTGATGGTCTCAGTGGAGCAAGTTGGATTAGGCCTACCAGACTTGAAAACCTACTGTTACACTATTTAGATAAGGTTGTTGTGCATGTTCCAGATGGATAAATATGCACCAAAGTGGAAAATGCACCCATGAGGCTACATGGATAAAGCTGCAGTGCATGATTCAGATGGATAACTATACACCAAAGTGGAAAATGCACCCATGAGGCTACATGGATAAAGCTGCAGTGCGTGATTCAGATGGATAACTATACACCAAAGTGGAAGATGTGCCTATAAGGCTACTTGGATAAAGCTGTTGTCCATAATCCAGATGGATAACTATACACTAAAGTTGAAGATGTGCCTATAAGGCTACTTGGATAAAGCTGTTGTCCATAATCCAGATGGATAACTATACACCAAAGTGGAAGATGTGCCTAAAAGGCTAATTGGATAAAGCTGTTGTCCATAATCCAGATGGATAACTATACACCAAAGTAGAAGATGTGGATACTTCACCAGGGAAGGAGGTCAGACAATGAGGAGGGGCTTGGCTTCTGAATTCAAGATGAGACAAAAGGCGATGAAAGGCAGGTGGAAGAATATGCAAATAGAGTCCTGCAGTCCCTGGTGCAAGGTATAGGGGGTCAGGTGGCACTCAGGTACTTGCTACAGGTAGGAATACACTTGAAGAAAGAACAAGAACAAGAAAAATAGGAGGAAGATAGCAGATGGAACTTGTGAGGCCTAAATACTGTGAGAAACTCATAATAGGGGACCAAATTCTGTCCTAGGATGAGGCTCGAAGAAAATATTACCTCCGAGAAAGGCACTGTAAGCAACTCATAATAGGGGACCAAATTCTGCACTAGGACGAGGCCCGAAGAAAATATTACCTCCCAGAAAGACACTGTGAGCAACTCATAATAGGGGACAAAATTCTGTACTAGGACGAGGCCCGAAGAAAATATTACCTCCCAGAAAGGCACTGTGAGCAACTCATAATAGGGGGCCAAATTCTGTACTAGGACAAGGCCCAAAGAAAATATTACCTCCCAGAAAGCCATTAGCAAGTGTATAAAGGGCTGATGAAAACAGGAAATATATCAAACAGCAAAAAATTCAGGTGAATATCCCAGGATGGGTAAGCTTGCTCATGAAGAACAGGTCAGAAATTATCTCCAGAGCCTACAGATGATTAATAGACAATTTTGTGGGGCAACATCAGAAACCAGAAAGGGATAGAACAGAACTTTAGAAAGGAACTTTATAAAGTCACAATGGAAGCACATATGTGTATCAGTTTATTTGGCTACTAAGGCAGGGACGTTCAGGATACTGGGATGAAAATGTCTTTATAAATGTAGTAATGCACTGCATAGGCAAGAGAAGATGTTTCCACACATGAGTAATGGTAAGTTAGGTACAGATAAGGTGCTGGAATCCTCTGGACATATCTTTTGGATCTGTCCTGAGCTGGATAGTCTGGAGGAGATGCAGAGAGAACATTAGGAAAACTAATATGAGAAAGATATCAGAAAAGACCTAATGCTCTTGAGCTGGGATATAAGGATTGGAAGAGATGCAACCCCTTAATACATTGCTCATGTTGTTATGAAGAAAACTGTAGCCCCAAAAATGGAATGATACAAAAGGCCTGGATGTAATGATGTTAAAAACAAATGTAAGAGATTAGGAAAAGGGAGATTTGGACATCAAATGCAAAAATAAGGAAAATTATTAATATTAAGTGGCAATTGTGCAGATAACAGGACATCTAGGAAACAAACAGTGTTTCTTTTGAGTTTAAAACAAGCCAGTACTCAAAAGGGGAGCACATGGGATCTGTACATAGTTAGGCATTTCTATTAACACTCAACTGTACCTACTAGTTTTGTGGCAGCACTGGATCTATAAACTTAAATGATGTTATGCTATTTTTTATTAGCAGAACCAGTCAGCTTCTGGGGGCTTTCAGTTAGTGCATAGTAAACATAGGTTGCACAATGCAAAGTGTTTTTATTGAATAATCCACACTTTTATAAGTTGTTTAAAGTACACTGCTGCTTTGCACTGGATGTTAAAGTCAATGTATCTGTCAGTTGGTGGGCTGCAGTAGATAGTCTGTGTGGTCTTGTTACACTTGGGCTCCAAACCAGCTGTTCTACATTAAGAAGGTATTTTTCTGCACTGTTGAGGCAGAAGTGTGTTGCTATAACTTATCTGAGTTGGAGATTGCTGATAGAAGGCTTATTGTGTGTTTTCCTGATTGGTAGTTAGGTTAAAGCTTGTTTCTCTTTGCTTGTATTTATGCCTCACATTTGTGCAGTGCTGCTGTATGCTCAGCACTGGTTAGCAGTGCCCTGTATAGACACAAAAGACTAAAAGCTCACTTTTTCCCTAAACAGCTGTCAGTGAAACCCTTCCAAGCTTTTCTGCTGCTCTGGGAGCAACTCGGTTGCACACTGAGCAGCATTGCCTTATTGATCAACCTTAGCCTACACAAAATATAAGTCCCTCTTGTAGTCTTGGCGCTACCAGCACAGTCTTGTAAAATTAACCTATTCCCTTCCCTGATAAGACATACACTAAGAGCCTGCTATCATGGATAGGCAGTTTCCCATCATCTCCCTGGCCAGTCTGATAGACATGGGCATCCTGAGGCAATGTAGCAATTGTCTCATGTGTACTGACAACCACTTACTCCTGAAACAAACAAATACCTTATGTGAGAGATGCAGTTACATTATGAAATTGGAGGCAAGACACTCAGATAAGGACAAAATTAAATGCCAAAGAGGTTGTCAGCACGCATACACTTCCCACACTAAATAAGGACATGACACATAAACCCACATATGTGGTAGTACTCACTAGTTACTTACCAAAAGATCAGAGACCTCCCAAACAGAAACCACTTACACAGATAACAATGCAAAAAACAACCACAAACATAATGACACACACACACCAGTGTCTTAACAAATAAGCCCATAATGTATTGGTCATAGGTGACTCTGTTGTGAGACACGTGGATGTTCCCCTCTCCAGGCTAGATAAGGAGTGGTTTATGGTTATCTGCCTATCAGGTGCCAGGATCCATCAAGTCACTCAAGCACTCAAGTCACTCAACCACAAGTACCAGTATGACTCGATCATAGTTCATATGGGGGTGAATAACTTGAGATGTACCCTACTGGAGTATATAAAGAGAGACATGACTGAGATCTCAGATTATGTGTCACAGGCAGGTATAAGCCTAGCCTTAAGCAGCATTCTACCTTCTCCAAGGATGATGCCACAATACAAACAAAAAATGACTGACTTTCACAACTGGCTTAGCTTCTAGCATCAGTCTAAGGGGATCCAATATCTGTCAGCCTGGGAGGACATAGTCAACAGGCCATGCTGCTTGCCAGAGATGGTCTGCACCTGTCTCCTCCAAGCTTTCAGATACTGGCAAAAGCATTAGCCACTGCTATTGTGCCCTTTTTAGGCAGTGTCAAAATAACCAACCTCCCAACATAACAAAATCCTCTCTATATAAACTCAAGGTATTGTTGCTTAATGCTAGGAGTCTAAATAAGAAACTGCACTCTCTGGAAGCACTCCTCACTTTTGAAGGTGCTCACACCTGTGCAGTCACTGAGACATCATTCAAATGTGCAGAAAGCACACCTGACCGTGCAAGCCTACAATACCTTCCATATGTTCAGACCACAAACTAAGCATGAAAGAACCAAAGGAGGAGGTGTATCCATCTTCATTAAGGATAAGTACACCTTGAGACTGGTCAAGCAGTATGACTCTCTTGAGCTACTCCATGTCCAATTAACTATAGGCAAAGTCCCCTATCACATCATAGCTAGCTATACGTCTCCCAACTTGAAACAAGAAAACCATACCTCATACCTGGACTTACTGGAGTCACTTGCCGTACACCCCAACACCTACTCATTGGTAGTTTTAATTATCCTGTCATCGACTGGGAAACAAACATGACACCAAGCATGCTGGCTCAGAGGTTCTTGGACTTTGTCAATACAAATACTCTGGAACAGCTAGTCAGTACACCCAGAAAATGCTCAAATGTCCTGGACATAGTACTCACTAACATGGGAGAGCATTGCACCCCCTCCATGTGATGTCCTCCCTGGTAAGATCAGACCATAAATCAGTCTTATTCAAAGTAATTATAAGAACAGATACCCCATTGAGTTCAAAAACACTTAAGAATTTTTTAAAGACAAATTGCCTCCTACTAAGTAATGATATAAGAAGTTTCAAAGCACCCTTGAATGCAGATAATATGGACTGCTATGCAGAAGTGTATACCAATGCCTTGTATAACCATTAAAGAGTTGTATAGAATTGGCTGTACCTGACCAGATTAAAACCAGGTCTCACTGAAAAAAGATCATCCTGGTGGACCCTTAGTATAAAAAGACTATACAACAAGAGAAAGAAACTAGTGTCCAAGAACAAGAGGAAACTATCTCTGCAGAGGATGAAACCCTCTCTAGCTGAAACAAACAAATCAGAGATCTTGTCAAGTCTTGCAAAGCTAATTATGAAGCACAAATAGTCACCCTAGCTAAGGATATTCACAGAGCATTCTTTAACTACATCCAGAATCTAAAAGGGAATACCCGGCTATGCAGTGAATTGGTTGTGGATGGCAACACCCATACTCAACTGGAAGTTAGCCAACCAGCTAACTGACATATATGGAGAAAACTTCACCTCCCTATCCCCTCCAGTCATCCCCCAAAGTTTCTCAATGTATGTCTTCCCCACTAAGCTGCAGTTTTGTTTTAAGCTTATTTAACTTGTGTAATTAATTGGGGTAGGGTAGAGGCATGCACACTAACTGGGTCATAATAACTAGGATCCCCCTCTCACCTTCCATCTCCCAGTATACAGTTGTCTTTTTATATTTCTTTTCTGTTTATCAGTCAATAAACATTACATTCAATCTGCAGTTTAAAAATCAAGAAAAAACAATAAAAAACAGAAGCACAAGGATTATGGTGCCTGCCAAACAGTGGGTTTCTTATCTTCAGATTCTGGCACTGACCTGTGGTATTCTACTGAAACTGATAGTTTTTTGTGCTACTTGGTCTGCATCTTGTAGCCTAACCTGCTCCATTAGCTCTAGCTTCACTTGGGCTCACTGTGCTCCCCTATCCTACCTCCAATTCCCACCCCCCCACTTACTCTAAATTTATACTCTAACCCCTCTGTTAACCTCCACTTCTTTCTCCTCCACTTCCGATCCACTCACCTTCTTCTCTTCCATTTCCTGTCTTCTCCTTCCAATTTAATCTCACATCCTCCTGTATTATCACACACCTCCTCTATCCTCTCACCCTTACCTTTTGAATCACTCTGCCACCTTACCACACCCCCTCTAACAGCTCACTCTTACCAATTGAAACACACCTCCACAACTATATTCACCTAGCACCTCCCTCAGCTCTATACCCCCTCATTCTATAGGATGAACACTGTATTCCCATCAAGCTAAACTCCTCCCTCACCTCAGTTCTCTCCACAAAATCCTATCCTCCACCAGTCTCTGATTCCTAATTCACTTCTACTGCTACACTGCAGCTTACCTCTTTTTATCTGCTTATCTTCTCCCAAACTTCCTCATCTCATTCTTTTTCACCCAACCTTAGCATGCTTCTCATCCTTGTCACAACTCCTCTTCTTCTCTCTCACCTGACTTCTTATCACACTATCTTTCCACCTAGTCTTACTCACCCACTTAGAATCTTAGAAACAACCTACACTTTCCTAATAACACCCTGTCTATTTAACCCTTCTAACCCACTTTTACTCAAGATCAATTTAGTCCACTAACCTTCAAACCCCCTCAAAAGTAAGCCCAAATACCACACATACATTTCAAGATTCCTATACCAAAGTTTATTCCTATCAGGAGATCTTCACCCAATCCCTGGCTCCCTCTCCTTCCCCTCTCATAACACCTTCTCCTCATCCCCACCTTTTCCTCACCCCAATTCCTTCTCCAAATGCTTAACCATATACTCATTGAATATTCACAACATTCTCAACAAAGTCAGGAAATTCCACTCATGGATTGCCCATTACTCACCCAACTTATTATTTCTCACTGGCTTAAACCCCACCTCACTGACAATGAAATTCTTCCCCATGGATACAATATCTTCCACTTGAATAGGCTCCATAAAAATGAGGAGGTGTAGCTATAATTTATTCTGATCAACTTAACTTGTCCCCACTCTCCATTTCACTCCCTAACTTTTTAACTCATTCACTCCAATGGAGCTCAGGAAGTTTGCGCTTTAACTTCCAATGGGCTGACCCTTTTGACAGATTCAAATTATGTCCTCACATTTCAAACAAATGTTCATATCTCTGGAACCATTGGGGTTATGAAAGAAGTATAAATGGCAAACCCTTCAGCACAAACTATTTTATAGTGGTAGTAGGTGAGGTTCTAGGTCTTAAACTGAATTTTATAAGTCACAGTAAACACAGCAATTATTATGTTTGTAATATTTTGTAAACAACTTGCAATATCAAAGCAACCAAGGTGGTTACACATATACTGTCAGCAGCATTTTATTCATCTAGGTGATAGCTTTCATGTGAGGCTAAGGAATTCTTTCTGTGTTACTTGGTTGTTGAGATATTTAGAAAACTGAAAATTCTAGTTTTATAAATTAATATCATAAAAAATAACAGTTAATATCTCTTTACGTGCACTAGACAGAGGCCAAATATTAATGTGTCTGTATTTGCCATTATGTAAGGTTCAAGAAGAAATTTTTTAAAACATTGGGCATATCATGGTTTTAGAAGTATTGATGGAAACAGGGACAAACAATATTTGATGCCTAGAGGCATCAGTGGGAGTTAACTGCAGATGCACCTGGAGGCATCACTCTGATGTAATGAGTTAATAGTACACTGTAAAGTTAACAATCACAAAAAACTTACAATTGCTTCTTTATATATCCCCCCCCCCAAGTAATATTATCCCCATTCTTAAACATGTTCTCTCCTGGATCACTCACTACATATCTTATGAAAATACATATAAGGGTGACATCAGCATCAATTGGCAAACCCTAACAACTGACTCCCCTAACTCTAGTATAAATCTCGACAGCTTTACACAACTAATCTCATCCTCTACTTATATTAACAAGCTAACCAACTCTACCTCTATCCTTGACTGTATTCTTGTATCCAGTCCAAACCTTTACCATAACCCCAAAACACTACCAGATTCTACAAGTGACCACTTTCAAACCGGCATTCAAATATACTCCCTTCAAAATATTAGAACAGATAAATACAAAGAGTATTGTAGTCTCTCTAACGTCAACCCAGATGCGTTCAACAACAGACTGTCCTCCATAAATTGATCCTTCCTTTTCTACTTACCCCTTGAGGAAGCTGTACATAAATTTAACTACTTGTTTCTAGATATTCTTAACTCCCTTGTTACTCTTAGGAAAATCAGAGTAAAATCTCTCTTTGTGCTTTGGTTCTCACAGTCCACTTGCTCTCTAATGCACAAGATGGACAATGAATGGAAAAACTGGCTTAAAATCTAAATCTCTATCCACCTCCAAACCTATAAAGAACTCCAAAACCACACTAAAAAACATATCAGTAATGATAAGAAAACCTTCTACCTATAGCCTCAAACTAGCCATCACAGCAATCCTAAAAAATTCTGGAACACCATTAATAAGATTCTTCACCCTGGTAGCCCCAGGATACCTAACCCTTGCCTTAACAAATCTCGCCTCAAAACCACCACTATTCTTAAGTCTTATTTCATCAATTCCATCAGAAAACTAACCTGGAATAGTTACACCTAAAACCTCTCTATACCTTTATGTCTTTATATTTTTATATCTTTACCTAGCCAAAAAACACCTTCTCACGTAAACCTGTTCCCATTGCTTACATAAAATCTCTACTTAACAAAGTAAAGCCATGATCTCCTTTGGCAGATAATATACCACCCCACTTCTTTAAGCTTGCCATTAGATCTATAGCCTACCCTATCTCCATCCTGATCATTCCATCTATTCAAAAATCTACCATTCCCACTACCTAGAAGCAATTCTACGCTATACCAATCTACAAGGGAAGACACTCCATTGACCTCTCTAAATACAGGCCCATAGCCATTCTGTCCCCCCTCTCTAAATTACTTCAAAAATGTATACACAAGCAGCTTCTGGACTTTCCTCATCAGGAAAATCTACTCACTCTTACACAGCACGAATACCACTCTAATCTCCTTCACTTAAACTATTTCTCAAGCCAGAGACAATAGTAAACTAGCTTCCTGTCTATTTTAGACCACTGCAAAGCTTTTGACACTGCCTCTCACCTCAAGCACCTTACCAAATTGTCTATCTCGATCTCTCTAATTCTACTCTCAAATGGTTTTCAAGCTACATTACCAGCAGACAGCAGTCAATCAAATGGGTCTT
This sequence comes from Protopterus annectens, assembly GCF_019279795.1. NCBI lineage: Eukaryota > Metazoa > Chordata > Ceratodontiformes > Protopteridae > Protopterus > Protopterus annectens. The sequence goes on from NC_056750.1 coordinate 820,985,692, forward strand.
CTCCTTCTCACCCTTCCTCCCTGTCAATACGGGAGGACCTCGAGGTTCTATTCTCGGACTTATGTTATTTAACATCTTCAGTATCTGTCTTCACACTTCTTGCTCCCACTCCACTCTCATACAGTATGCAGATGATTCCACTATCATCTCCCTTTCAGATAATCTCTCTCACCTCCACACTTTAACCCAAAACTCGTTCAACTTTGTTGAAAATTGGTTAACTGACAATCAACTCATACTCAACCCTCCCCCCAAAAAAAACTTCTGTTATTCCTCCCCAAATCTCTTTTGCATCATAAATCATCATTTACTATCACATCACTTGACAAACTGTCATTAACATTGAAATACATACCAAGCTCCTGGGCACTATCATTGATTATCAACTGAAATTTGATCTGCAGATCCAAAATTGCATAAAATAGACTCACCAAAATCTGTGCTTGGTATATAGAAACAAAACAATTCCTCACCAAGGACTCTAGACTCTCCCTTGCCTATGCCCACCTTTTTTTCCATTCTACTTTATGCCTGTCCAATCATAACTTACTTACAATCCTCTCTAAAGTCTAAACTTGAACTCACATATAACAAAGTCACTAGGTTTACTGCAAACCAGTGCAACAACTCACACCACTGCCTTTCTCTCAAAGCTCTAAGCTGGCTTGAATTCCTCCACCAGCTCTTACTACCACAACTGCTCTTTATTCACTTCTTCCTCAACAAACCTTCCTCCTGCCCTGCCATCTCATCCTTCATCTCCTTATATACTCCTAACTGCTCTCTCCAGAGCTCTGACCAGTACCTCTTGGAAATATATAAGCCTGAAAGAACAATTACTCAACATCTATATAGCTATTCTGTTGCCTTAGCTTGGAACAAACTCCTCTAACCATCAGAACTATTTCCAATACTTACAACTTCATAAAATCTTTAAAAGAAACACAACTGAACTCATGGATCTGCTCCTGCCAAAGCCCAGCCTAACTATATTACTGTGTAGTGCCGTATTTCTGTTACTCCCAGATTTAATAAAATCTGTGTAGGCATAGTGCACAGCCTACAAGGAATGCACCGTGGCCGTGAATGTGATTTCCCTCGGTAGTGCACCATGCATATTAATGAAGACGTTACTGAGAGAGAGCAGTGTAACATGGTTACTGAGTGTGTTACTGTGTCCAGGGATGAGCAACACACCCCCTGCACTGTCAAAGTGGAGTAAAGCAATGCATGGATATGTATTTAAATATTTTTTTTTAATGTTTGCTCAGCATGGTATGCCAACAAACACATGCTAGAGATCTGAAATAGAAACCGGATACTTTAATTATAAATCCAAAGGTCAAGTTTAAGAATAGCTGAGCAGGTTTACATGGTGCGGAGTGGCACTTACCAGTGTTTAAACTTGGCTGAGAAATATATGTAAAAGTATAGCAGCATTCCCCATATCTACATAGCCAAGTGGTTAGAGTCCCTGGATACAAGGAAGGGAAATTAAGCAATTATTTTCTAAATATAAATTATGCCAATTATTTTTAAATCATGATGTGCTGCACTCAGCTAAACTCTGCTCAGCCATGCTAAGCCAAGATAAACACTGCTAAAACAATTTCTGTTTCAGTACTGGTTGGCTGTGCTCAGCTGGTTTGCACACTGCTAAGCAGTGGCAGTTTAAACAATGCTCAGCTCAGCTAAATGACATGCCGCAGTTTTAAAAATGGCCCAATGGTGCTTAAGGGTGGGAAAACAGGCTATATTAAGCTCACTAGGTGGGAACACAACATATTATGTTGGAGTTTGAACTCTGCAGGAACTATGGCAGGTGTTAAGGTGTGTGCTTCTGGGTGCAGCAGTGGGGCATTCTGGAGTCCAGGGTCATGGTTGGACTCCTCGTTAAAGACCATGAACACTGGCTGCTGCAGGACCAGTTCCAAGGATCGGAGTACAAGTTGGAGGCCTGGGACCAGCTGGCACATGATCTCACCAGTGCAATAGGTATCCCTCACACAGGTGAGCAGGTCCATCACCATTATGACCATCTGAATCAGTAGAAGAGGGGACTTCTGAACACCTGGGTCCAGGATGCTCAGGATGGAAATGCCCCAAATGTTTGTAAGTACTGTTAGCATTGTTTTACTAATACCTAATCTGAATGTGTGATAGACAGGTACACATAATGATGTGCTTCTCTCCGTACAGCTGCAGAGGAGAGAGCTCACAACCTAGAAGCCCATACAGAGTGCCTGGCCAGGTTGCGCTGTGAGTGCGGTGAGTACAGATTAATTTGCAATCTATAGTAAAATACACAAGATAAAGTAATTCATTCAGTGGCAGTAGGTACATAAAGTACAATTTGTATATTGCAATGAATGTAGATATAGGCCTGTTCTGCAATAACTGACTACTGCCAAGTATAGTGCAATAAAGATTAAAGCATGAAACCTGATAATGTTAATGAAATAAAGATTCTACGGCAATAATTGTGGAATTACAGCTGCATTGTAACATCTGCATTATATAAACTGTTGTGCAATAAAGACTTGAAAATATACCAATACCTGCATGAAGGCACCCCTAATAAAGCTGTGTTCTGCAATATGTGTGTAAGTAGAGCTGTTGTTTATGAATTCCAGTATGACATCTGCTCTGAAATACAAACACACAGAATACCACTAAGTGATTCAAGGTTAGCTAAGGAAGACTGTTATGCTTAACTGTAGATTTGCAGCTGTACTACAAGATATATGCATAATGACATTTGTTCTCTACTAACATCTGCAGCAATACCAGGAACACCCAAGGTAGACTGTGTATATCAGGATTGTCTTGTGTTAACCATTGCATTTCAGCTATATGCATTCCTGCTCTGAGGTATGGTGCTGCAGGCAAATATAAAACTGTAATAGCTGTAGACTGAAAATATACAATCTACAAATGTATATGGGTCAGGTAGCCAACCCAATACTCTGACATCGTTTCTACATGTCACAGATATTTCCACCCACTAAGAGTTCATTGTTTACACCTGAATTCTTTGTATTAATGTACAGTTTATCTAGTATTGCTGTCATGCAAGAATTTCATCCATGTGTGTTCAAGTGTCACTGCAGTTTTGTATAAAACTGTACTACTAATACCAGGTCATAGTTTGTTTCCTGCTGAGCTTTAGACAAATATTAGTTAGTCAATAGTCAGCAGTGGCTCAGAAGCTCAGTTTGTTAAATGCTGTGTGTAATGTAGATTTTGTCACACACAGACCAGGGGTCAAATCTAGTGACAGGTACTAGTAAATATTATTGAATCAGTTATGTCCTGTTAACAGATGTTCTTACTACAGGAATTACAGGTAAATGGGTGCAGTACCCCTTAGTATGGGTTAAAAATTTGTGTGTTCAGATGTAACAGAGTGTTCACAGCATTGATCAGGAATGTGATACGATGTCATAAAATAAAGGCAACGAGTACAATACTAATAAAAGTTAATGCATTGAATAAAATGTGTAATCTTGGTATGGCTGTATGCCTAGTGTTCCTGTGAATGTTTGCTGATGGTCTAACCCCATGCCTGCCAAGGATGGCATGATAGTCGTATACTCTCTGTACTGTACACGATACATGTGTCTCAAGTGTCACGCTGTCACGGACTATATTTACTGTTGTGTAATCTCTCTGTCACAGATCTATCATCGACATGATAATGTCAATAGCACAGTCATACTACATTAGACCACAGTACAATGTGGTAGTTATATAGGTCGACCTGACATGTAATAGTCCTCTGTAGTTGTGTGCCTGCAGGTGTTACTGCTTGGTCCATACTGTCCCATGCAGATAGCTTGAGATGTATGTACATGCTACAGCAGCTATAGGGCACTGCTATACATAAAGGAAGGGCAGACCTGTAGAGTATATTACAGTACTGTTGCAAACTATATAGCCCACACTGGTATTAATGGACTGTATTTCTTTCTTCCCCCACCCCTTTTCTTCATCATAATTTATTATTGTTATACATTGGTTATGGTTTACTATTAACATATGTTATTCCCTAAATAATATATTGAGCCTTGTGTTTTATTATTTTTATGTATTACAATGGTTGCATACTAACATATCTTGTTGAATTACCTATGTTGTTGGCCTTATGCCGTAACTGTTACTGGCATGCTATTACTATACTGACTATTATCTTATGTATTGTTATGTTCCATATACTATGCAATGTTATATTACTGGGTTATTTGCAATGTTCTGGCATGCTGTTATAACTAACTAAATTGTTTGTTCATTACTAACCTATACATATTGAAATAATTTAACATCACTGCTCAACTGGGTAGGCTGGTTCCTGGGGATATGCCTACCTTATCTCAGTTGGCCATGGCACTGGGTCCCAGTATACCTGGGACCCAAGCCGGTGGTGCCCCTCCACTAGCCCTCGACCACCTATGAGTGGAACCACCCCTGGGAGTGAGGCTGGAGGGGGGTTGTCACCCAGGATCAGCTACTGGTGATAGTTCATTGTAGGTATGAGCAGTGAAGGAGCAGTGTTGACTGCCCATGGGTGGGGAACTCAGTCACACTGCTGTCATCTGGGGGCATGTGGACCTCTGATTCCAGAATACACTCCCTGTCCAAGGTGTTTACCCCATGTGTCACACACTGCCACTGTATGCTGTCTTGTCTGTCTTGCCTGTCTGCAGATGCAACCTCTCCTACCCTGCTTAACTCCCCACATGTACCTATATCCCTTCCCCAGCATTCCACTCTCTCCTTAAAAAAGGAGACATTTGTCCCACAAAAAAATATCGCCCCATGCATAGCTCTCCATTTTGCACAAGTGTCCACTGGACCTAACTAATTATAACATTAATTAATCAACACATTTATGTTGCCCTCAGCCCTCTCTCTGGGGTGTGAGGCTCCAAATTCCAAATTCTTGTAAAACCTGCACAGCTGTTGCTGTAGAAGAAATTGGGAGCTATGCTCCTTTCCTACACCTGTCCTGCACATCCCTACCTGCCTTTCAGTATGTTTTCCCCATGCTTGCCCCCATTTCACCACTTTCCTATCACCACCTTTTTTCTATTCTTTTTTTATTTTTTAGCACATGTTTAAGTGGCTCACCTTGCAAACCTGCTTCAAACTGTTTAAAAGTGCCTTAATCATCTTGTGCGTTTCTGACAGTTTTTGGCACATCTGCAAAATAATCACTTTTGACACATCTTGAACCCAGGCCCCTGTTAATTACAGTATAGTGCTTTAGCCCACTAGGCCACTCAGCTCTGAGTTATAACAGGTGTTTCCACCAACATATCCTGATTGCCACTGACACACTGTAAGTGCATATAATGGGGAAATTGGCAGTGTACTTGGGACTGTGATGTAGATGCTACACCAGTACACAGCCAAATAAATATTAATGTATGTACGTGAGGTCTGGGATAGCAGGAATAGCTGTCAACTGTACAGACTTTTGCAGAATGTACACAGTTGTGCCCCCTATTTTTGTCATGGTTTCACAAAAACATATCTGTCTGCTAAAGTACTGACAAGTCATTAAAGACTGAGGTTAGAAAATCATGACAGACATTTGAGTGTCACATGTCATACCCACCAGAAAACACATGCTAATGCAATTCCTGCCTCACAGAGTGGATGCATGAACATATATCTTGCACACTTGTGGCAGCTGTGACTCATTATCTCAGTCTGTTAAATGCCATGTCCGCAGTAGATTTTGCCACATACAGTCCTCGGTTTCAATCCAGTGTGTTGCACTTTGATTATATTCTTGTGAACACAGCAAATTATGACTGAGCCATGCAATTTTAACCAAAACAGATTGTTGCCACTGAATTAAATGCTACACATGTTAGCAAGTCAAAGGCCTGTAGGTAAGGACACATTGCACATATTCAAATAGCCTGTCCATATGTCACCTACTACTGTCTTGTTGGCACTGTTACATAACACATGTACCTTAAGAACATGCCTCGACTGGACTATTATGAGTATTCTCACCCTGGATCTGCTGTGACAACAGAGCTGACTGTTAAAGAAAGCACAAAAATCAATGTACGTAAAGTTCAAGTAAGGCACCCTTTATTACTTGCAGCAAGGAGACAAAGCATGTAGGTACAAGGTTTGTCTGATTTTCCATGGTTCAGCATGCTATTCTTATACAGTTCCCTGCATGTACACAAGAAAATATTGTCATTTTAACTGCTGACATGGTCAGGAAAGAAGACATTGCTCGATTTATTGCTGACATGGTCAGGAAAGAAGACATTGTTAGATTTATTGCTGACATTTTCAGAAAATTGCTATCTTGCAAAAATTTTTGAGAAAAACAACCTGGCCTTGGGCTAATTTCAGCCCTCCTTTGTTTCTTACATTATTTCAGCTGTTCAGTTCTTGATATGATACATTTGCCCAGAGTCAAGATACAACCCTGGCCTCAATACACATTCTTCTGACCATGGTAAACTTTCAAGCGTCAATTGTTCTCTTATCTAGGTTTCCTGCAGCTGCACATATTTCACACAGAACAAGCAGAATAAACATATTAATTTCTTTTTTAATCCTAAATGCATCTAAGCTTGCACATTGCTGTTATACATTTTCTTAACATTTCCCCCATTTTAATACTTTATTATACCTTCAAAACAAGCGTAAGCAGTTCTTCTTCTCATAACCATTTCCCACTTAGGATTTGCAGTTAGAGAGTCCTTCAGTTTAGGCCTGTGAAGGCATTTTTTTCAGTTTTAAGTAATTCCTCGAATTCTGCATCTTGGTATAATGTTTCTGAAATCAAAATGTCTACTATATTCTTAACTAGTCTTTTCATACAGGGGATGCAACAACATCCAAACACTATCAGTAAGGCTATTCCTACACAGATGGCAATCAGAATGTTCATCAGGATGCTGCCCCAACCCCCGAACCATTTTTGGAAAAAGTCCATCAATGGGTTTGGTCCTGGTTTGGTCATGGCAGACACCTGCTGAATTACTTCAAGATGGTTGTATATCTCGTGTTTGTTGTCAGAAATGTATGAACAGCACTCCTCCTGGATTAAAGCGCATGTACCTCCTTTCACTGCTAGGGTGAAGTCAAGAGCCATGCAATTTTGAAGCACCACTGTTCTCATGGCTGTTAGTTCATTGGTTATCAATTCTAGGGCAGAAAAGGTTGCATTACTCATTATATGCCTGCCCACGATATGACGTCATCACCCAGATCCATGTGCGATAGTCCTTTGCTATTTCCTAAGTCATGATGGTATTTCCAAGTTGCATTGATTTGTCCCACTGGATTAGCAGGTTTCTTAATTTCTCGGACATTCCAAATTTTCCTTGAGGTAAAACTGCCGTGTGTCATATGGCCAGAACCAGGTACCCCAAAAAACAGCTTTTCAGGTAGCCATTTATATGCTTTTCTTCTGCATATAAAGTAACAATCTTCTACTTTAGTGGTAACTTTACTATAAACATACACTTGTCCTGCATGAAACATTTTTCTGTCAATTATAGACAGTTGTTTGTAGAGAACAGAATCACGTTTTACTTCCTCAAATGTTCTATGCATCAATTCAAAAAACGAATCATAGTTTGTATTGCAATAAGATCCGGTGTTATCAGGTTTAGTGTAGCATCTATAAGGAACCGTTACATTGCAGTGGCTCCATCCTACCCTGACTATATCATTCTTATGAAAACACACAGTTCCCTTTTGATGAATAGACAATTGTAATGCTACTTTATCTACTGATGTAACATTCGATGTGTCATGAATTAGGTTTTCCCAGGTCTTATTAGCCCCTAGGGGAACCGAAGTTAGCAGTAATCCCCCATATGCTGTTGGTAAAGCTGTGCAGATCCAGCAATTCGAAACATTGAAGGTTTCAGCATACACATATTTGATTGCCTGGTAAGTATTGAAGTTCGGGTGCCATTCTGCACGCTTACTTAGTTCTACTTGTGTAGCAGAGAAGAGAAACGGCCATAACAAAAAGATTACTGTTATCATAATGGCCAACAGGATGGTCGTGCAATATTTCTGTGGGAATGGTTGTTCCATATTGCCTTTAACTTCTCCATTCTTCCCAAAGGGATGGAAATCAGTCTTCATTTTGGGTTCTGTTGATCTTACTCTCTTCCCTAATAGGACCTTCAGCACCGATGGTTGCATCACTGGGGTTGAGACGAGCCAGTTCGTATTGATCTGACCCCCCTTTGTAGCCAGACTTTGTGCTTAGGGTCCTGGTGGAGAGGTAAGATCTTTACCCAACTCGAAGTCTTTTACTAGCTTGCAGTGTGTCAGATGGATCCACGAAGCCCGCTCTGCGATCTTAACTGCAGTTGGTGTTGACAGAAGTACCTGGTAGGGACCTTTCCACTTTGGTGATGCCCAGTTTTTTCTCTTCACAATTTTAATCCACACCCAGTCTCCTGGCGTCACTGTCACTTCCGAGGTTTCGGCTTGCTTCTGACCTGAAACAGAATTAAACTGCAACAGATGTTTAGAACTCAACAACTTTTTCATATATTCAGCTAGTGTAAAATCAGCTTCCTGGTCTGATGACATGAGGGGTTTCCACTGGGGTGTGTAATAAGCACTTCCATACAGCTTTTCAAAAGGAGTCAGTCCTTTTGCTGTAGGGACAGTTCTCGTGCTAAACAATGCTAAAGGTAAAGATAGCCAGGTTTTTCCTGTTTCAGCTATCAATTTCCTTAGTTTGCTTTTCAGTATGCCATTATGCCTTTCAACCAGCCCTGCAGACTGCGGATGATATGCACAATGATTTTTGAGAGAAATACCAAAAAACTTACTCAGCTGCTGTATAGTTTGATTTCCAAAGTGTGTACCATTGTCACTATATATTCTCTCTGGAATGCCAAACCTAGGAATAATTTCCTTAACAAGTACCTTTGCTACTGGATTGTTGAGAGACAGCCTTACAAGACTCTCTGCAAATATATAGAGCTGAGTATATTTTTCTGTTATTATTCTGTATTATAGAGCTAAATTGTTACTTAGATATCTGTTGTCTTACTGTTCTGCAAATATACAGATATCAGTATATATTTTTTGGTTATAATTTGCACTGTGATTCCTCATATCTATCTCTGTTGAAACTGTCTTCCCCACCCCCTCCCTCATTTTAGTTTCTATAGCTTGTGTGTTAACTCAAGGTTCCCTTAATTTGCTGTTAATAGCAGCCTGCATTTAAAGTGGATTGTTGAGAGACAGCCTTACAAGACTCTCTGCAAATATATAGAGCTGAGTATATTTTTCTGTATTATTCTGTATTATATAGCTAAATTGTTACAGATATCAATATATATTTTTTTGGTTATAATTTGCACTGTGATTTCCTCATATCTATCTCTGTTGAAACTGTCTTCCCCACCCCCCTCCCTGTTCTTGGTTGTAGTTTAAATTTGGTGACTTTTGCAGTGCCCGCCCCACTGTAGATTTGATCTAGGACACTCCCCCAGTCCCATCTCTTTACCGCATTCTACCTAATAAACCCTTTCTGCACTTGCTTTTAGTCCTTTTTAATTTAATTACATTTTTTCATACTGTGTGTGGACTAATATTGCTACATACTCAAGTGTGCCAGCTTGCACTGCATGTGAATTGTTTTTACTACTGTTTTTGCTACTTTTCTGAAAAAAAAAAAAAAAGAAATTTCTGCTTTTACTGTATCTGTGTTTCTTCCTACTTTATTTTGCTTTTGCGTCATCTTAAAAGTACTCAGTTGTATTTATTACTGCTTGGTGTAACTCATTCTAAGCCTTTTAGTTTAAGCACTTGGGCTTCAGACCAGTTGTTTTACATTAAGAAGGTTTGTGGTCTGCACTGTAGTGGCAGAACAGGTAGCTTACATCCTTCTAAGTTGGGAACTGCTGATTGAGGGCTCAGTGTCTGTTATTCTAAAAGTGTATTAATTCTGGTTTAAGCACTTGGGCTTCAGGCCAGTTATTTTACATTAAAAGGGTTCGTGGTCTGCACTCTTGTGGGAGGAGAGGCTGGACTCTGCCCTTCTGAGCTGAGAATTTCTGGTTAAATGCTTATAGTGCCTGCATATTTGAACTGCTTCTTACTGAAATTGGTACACCTTGTTTGCTGTAGCGTAGATTAGATCCAGGCCTGCTGAATCTAGCTTTGTTTGTATAACTTGAGCACTAATCCAGGCATTCTTTAAAGTATTCAATTGTATTTACTACTGCTTTGTAGTAACTTGATTAAAGTGTAGCTATCATTCTAAGTCTTTTGGATTAAGCACTTGGGCTTCAGACCAGCTGTTTTACATTAGGAAGGTTTGTGACCTGCACTGTGGTGGCAGGACAGGTAGCTTACATCCTTCTAAGTTGGGAACTGCTGATTGAGGGCTCAGTGTCTGTTATTCTAAAAGTGTATTAGTTCTGGTTTAAGCACTTGGGCTTCAGGCCAGTTATTTTACATTAAGAAGGTTCGTGGTCTGCACTCTTGTCAGAGGAGCGGATGGACTCTGCCCTTCTGAGCTGGGAATTTCTGGTTAAAGGCTTATAGTGCCTGCATATTTCAACTGTTTCTTACTGAAATTGGTACACCTTGTTTGCTGTAGCATAGACTAGATCCAGGCCTGCTGATTCTAGCTTTGTTTGTATGCTTGTTGTTTGTTTGCTTGTTATTTCCCTGAAACGCTAATACCACCTAAAATGTGGCTTTTCAGTGCTTCTGTGGATCCCTAGTGATATCTGCATTGCTTACTGTACTTATTTCCTTGTTTCACTTAAAAGAAAGTTACTGTTTGTCATTTTTGCATTTAAGTTACCTGTAACACATTGCATTTAAGTTACCTGGCACTTGCTCACTAAAGCAATTATATAAGTCAGCACTATAAAATTAAAAGAACTACACCCTCACAAACTCCCCTTGAGTACCTTATTCCCCATTGGCCCTTTTTTTTCAATTATAAAGGAATTCCCAATACTATTATAGCATGTCCAAAGGTCAGTTGTCAATCTCCTCTCCGGTCCAGCTGGTGAATCTGGGAATCTTGAGGCAATGTTACAACTGCCTCATGTACACAGACAACCCTCTCCTCCTCCCAACAAATTCCAACACATGTGAGAGATGCATCCATATAGCCAAACTGGAGGCTAAGCTCTCTCAACTCAGTACTGGCGTAACCAGTCAGGAGGAGAAGGAAACCACACTCACTACAATTCCAGTCTTACATAGATCTACCACGACAGCAAACCAAACACATAAACACACAAAAACATACTCTGAGGCTCTAAATAAAAATCTGCTTAAGCAGCAGAGACCTCCAAAGCAGACACCCAAGCAACCGCTTCCCCAAAACAAAACACGTGCAATGCATAGCTCACAAAGCCAGTGTGCCGAACAGTCACAGCCCTTAAAGCTAAACAACACACCTGATACACTTGTAATAGGTGACTCTATCGTCAGGCACACTGAGATCCCGCTCACCAGGCTGAACTAGGAGAAGGTCACGGTGAGCTGCCTGTTGGGCGCTAGGATCCGCCACATAACACAAGCACTCAGGTCACTCCAAGGCAAGTACAAATATGACTCAGTCATTGTCCATGCTGGTGTGAATGACCTGAGACGTACCTCCCTGGACTACATGAAAAGAGACATAGAGGAGCTCTCTGAGCATGTGGCCCAGGCCGGTATGACCCTGACCTTGAGTAGCATCTTACCCTCACCAAGAATGATGCCACAATATGAAGACAAGATGATCAATTTCAACAACTGGCTTAAGTATTGGTGTCATTCAAAGGGGATCCAATGCCTGTCAGCCTGGGATGACATGGTCAACAAGCCACGATGCTTCGCTAGGGACGGCTTGCACCTGACACCCCTGGGCTTTCGGATATTGGCAAAGGCTCTTGCTACCCCCATAGTGCCTTTTTTAGGCAAGGCTCAAAAGACAAACCCACCTCCATAGGTATCACAAGGGATAAGAAACTAAGGGTAATGCTACTCAATGCCAGAAGTCTAAACCTCAAGATGCACACACTCAAAACTCTCCTTAGTATGGAGAACATAGATATCTGTGCAGTAACAGAAGCCTGGTTCAAGGCTCCCGAGAGCACCCCAGCACTACCAGGTTATACCTCATACCATGCTTTTCGGCCCCAAAACTTGGACCGAACCACAAAAGGAGGGGGGGTATCAATATTCGTCAAAGATACCCACACCTCCAGGTTGGTGGCACAGCACGAAGCATCAGAGACTATCCATGTGCAACTAACAGTGGGTAAAACTGCCTTCCAGTTTATAGCCTGCTACAGACCACCCTCCCAAACCCAGGAACCCCACTCGGCCTTCCTGAGAACACTGGAAAATATGAAGGTCTCTCCAAACACCATTATATTGGGCAACTTCAACTACCCAAACATAGACTGGGAGCATTACTCTAGCTCCAACACCCTAGCCCAAAGGTTCCTAGAATTTATAAACTCAAATGCTATGGAACAACTTGTTACCACTCCCACAAGAGGGGAAAACATACTGGACCTGATCATCACCAACATGGGGACTCTATGCTCCAGACCAGAAGTGTATCCCTCACTGGTAAGATCAGACTATAAACTAATCTCACTGGATATTCACATCCCGACCCCACCTCCTGCCCAGAAAACCACAGTGAAAAACTTCAGTAAAGCAAATTTCACACTCCTCAAAACTGAGGTAGAATCCTTCAAAGCCCCCGAGCCTGTGGAAAATACGGCCCAGACCACAGAATCCTTTATAAATGCATTCTATGAACACCTTCAGGAATGCATGGATCATGCAATCCCAAATAAAACTAAGACCCAATCTTCCAAAGGCAGACGTCCTGTCTGGTGGACCCCAGCCATAAACAAACTATACAATAGAAGGAGGAAGCTACTAAATGCTAGAGCAAAATCCCAAAAAGGGAAGGCATCTCTGATTAGTATTAGCAAAAAACTATGGGCACTCATAAAATCGTCTAAGGCCAGCTTCGAGAGAAAAATTGCACAGGACACTAAGCATAATCACAAGGCTTTCTTTAGTTATGTTAAGAACCTGGGTGGGAATTCCCAGATATGCTCAGAATTAGTCCAAAATGACAAAAAATACACCGAACCCACAGACATTGCCAACATCCTAGCTGACAGGTTCAGTGCAAACTCCCCCCCCCCCCACCAAAAGGGCAAATATCTATCCCAGCAGAGTGCTGCCCCCCTGACATCTCAGATGCTCAGGTAAGAGCCGCCCTCTCTAAAGCAAAAAACACAGCATCAATGGGACCAGATGGTGTCCCGGGCTGCATCCTACATGAACTCCAAGAAGAGCTAAACCCAAACATAAAACTACTGTTCAATCTCAGCCTTACTACAGGATATGTACCCAAAGAGTGGTGTACAGCAGCAGTGGTCCCTCTCCACAAAGGTGGTGCCTCAACGGATCCTGGAAAATATCACCCCATAAGCCTGACTAGCTTGGTCTGCAAAGCTATGGAAAAGATCATCATGGACCTCATAAATAAAGATATTGGGGACCTACAGACACTGGATCCTACCCAGTTTGGCTTTGTTAAGGGCAGATCCTGCCTCTTAAACCTGGTCAATTTCTTTGAAACAGTCACCAAGGCCATTGACAATGGGAAGGTGGTCCACACAGCCTACCTGGACCTCGGAAAAGCCTTTGATACATACCCTACTCGGGCATTATAGATAAGCTCACCAGCTTAAATATAAACCCCTATGTCACTAGATGGGTTGCAAACTGGCTCAAGGACAGAACCCACATGGTTAGAACTGCTGGAGCCATGTCAGACTCCAAACCAGTTACAAGTGGCGTCCCACAAGGCTCAGTCCTGGGACCTCTCTTGTTCGGTATATATTTCTCGGAGGTACAAGCCAACACGGAAGGACTGTGGCTGACCAAGTTCGCAGATGACTGCAAACTGGGCACCATAATAGACTCTCCAGCTGACACAAGCATCCTCCAAAAGGGCCTCATAGAAACAGACAACTGGTGCCAGAGCCATGGCCTCAAGCTAAACGCCAAAAGTGTATAGTCATCCCTTTGGCAAAACAAAGTGCCCACAAATTACCACATAGGTGGTAATCCATTAAGTACAGAAGAAGTAATTAGGGACCTGGGGACCCAAGTTGATAGCAGTCTCTCATTTGACAACCACGTGGCCAAAGTGGTTAGAAAAACATTTTATATAGCCCACCTAATCATGAAGAGATTCACATCTAGATCAGGGGAGGTCATTGTGCCTCTTTACTCATCCCTCATCAGGTCCATAATTCAGTACAATGCCCCTTTTGGGATGTACCTTACCAGACACCTGCAGCAACTAGAAAGACCCCAAAAGTACCTCACCAAGAGGATCAAAGGGCTCAAACAGATGCCATATGCTGCCTGGTTAAAGAAACTCCAGCTCTACTCAGTGGCATACCACCTGTTCAGGAGCGATCTGTGCCTGACGTATAAAGCCATGTCCAACCTAGAATTAATGGACATGCTGCACCTCAGAAAATCCAAATCCTATTGAGCTACGCGCTCGGGAGACTTGAACCTCAGCACTGAAATAAATAGGACATGCTGGAGGGACAGATTCATAACCCAGAGGCTCCCTTCCCTCTGGAATAAAATCCCAGTCCAGGTTAGGCAGAGTCCCTCATTGACTCACTTCAAGAGGAATCTTGATGAGTGGATGGGAGATCGTAGGTTTAACCCGGGTATCACTTCTGTGTCACTGTTAGACAGAGGCACAGTATACTAACCTCGAAAAAGGGCATAGCAAAATTAATTTAAAATGGGTGGCGAAAGCCAAACACATTCTGGCTAGGCTTATAAATGCCCTAGGGCAGATAGCCTAGTATGAACCTATGAACCTACTGTAGCTGCATCCAGAGTTTTGGTTGGAAAAGCTTCCACCCACCTGGAGAACATATCTATAAAGACAAGGTAGTACTTCTTGTTTTCACATTTCTTTAGTTCTATAAAATCCATACAGATAGTGTGAAATGGATATGGTGGTGTGGGAAAACTCCCTTGCTTAGGCTTTATCGCCCCCTGTGCATGGTGTTTGTTACAGATTTGACACATTAAACAAAATTGTTTAGAATAGTTTGTAAATCCGTAAGTCGTGAACACCTGGTTCACCAGCTGCACCATCCCCCCCTGTTGAGACATGGCACTGCCCATGGCTCAACAATGCCGCATAGCGGAACAAGTTAGAGGGTAGTATTGGTTTTCCCTCCTTAGAGATGTACAGCCCCTTCTCGAGGATTGCTCCTCGTCTTATCCATCGCTGTTTTTCTGTTTGCGTAGTGAGTGTCTGCATTGTTTTTAACATATCTAAATTCAAGGTTTCAGAGGGTTGTAATTCCTTATCTAGAAGGAATACCTCTGTAGCTGTCTGTTTTGCAGCTGCATCAGCTCTCGCATTACCTTTTGAAATTATGTCCTGTTGTTTAGTATCAGCTGTACATTTGCAAATAGCTACCCTTCGAGGCAATTGAATGGATTCTAAGAGATCTAAAATAAGCTGCGCATGATTTATAGGTTTGCAGTAGATGTTATCATTCCACAGTTTTTCCACTGTTGTGCAAACACATGTACAGTGGAAAAAGTGTATTGACTATCAGTGAAGATGTTTACACACTTATTCTTTGCTAAGGTACATGCTCGTGTCAGAGCAATCAATTCTGCTGCCTGTGCAGATAAATGATACGGTAAGGATTTTGCTTCTATCACTTCAGTATCAGAGACTACTGCATATCCTGCTAGGTTCTGTCCTGCAGGGCCCCTTTTGCACAAGCCATCCACGTAGTATGTCACCTCGGCATTATCCAAGGGGACATCCGTGAGGTCTTTCCTAGGTAATGTCTTCTGCTCGATTATTTGCAGGCAGCGGTGTGGTGTGCCATCTGCAGGAGTTGGGAGCAGGGTAGAAGGGTTTAAGGTCATACATCGTTCAATTGTCATATGAGGTTGGCTCAACAATATGGTCATGCAGGAGAGATGCCTAGTAGGAGAGAGATATGCTACTTTTTCTTGCAATAAAATAATCGCGACTGCATGAGGTACCCTTAGAGTAAGTGGGTGAAACAAGACTACTGAAGCAGAAGCCTGCACTGCCATTGCTGCTGCAACTACTGCCTGTACACAGTGTGGCAAAGATTGTGCTACTGGGTCTAATTGTGATGAATAGTAAGCTATCGGACGCTGCTTATCCCCATGTTGTTGTGTTAGTACTGATGTCATATAACCCTGCTTGCAATCTACAGTCTGGAAAAAATGTTTATGATAGTTTGGCAATCCCAAAACTAGAGAGGAGGCTATTAACTGTTTCAGCTTACAGAAAGCAGATGCTGCCTCCGTTGTCCACTGTAACAAGTCCTGTGCTGCCATAGGTGTCTTGTAAATAAGGTCAGTTAAAGGTGCAGATTCCAAGGCATAGTTTGGAATCCAGCTCCGACAAAAATTAGTCGTTCCCAAGAAGGACATCATTTCCTTCTTGGTGGTGGGCTTTGGTGCCTGCATAATTGCCACCTTCCTGTCCTCATCTAAAGTTCTACCTCCCTTGGATATTACATATCCCAAGTACTTTACCTGTTTTTTCCAAAGTTGCAGTTTGTTCTTATTCAATTTGTGTCCTTCAGCAGCTAGAAATAGTAAAAGTGCTACTGTGTCTTCCCCGCAATCCTGCAGGGTAGGGGCTGCTAATAGAATGTCATCAACATAAAGTAAGACCTGACTACCCCTTGGTGGGTTAAATCCTGCCAGGTTACTTGACATTTCTTGTGAGAATATAGTAGGGCTCTCACAATATCCCTGTGGTAATCGGGTATATGTGTATCTTTTCCCCTGAAACGTGAATGTAAACCAATACTGGCTGTCTTGGTGTATTGGTATTGAAAAGAATGCATTACTAATGTCTACCACAGAGAAATATTCTTGTTGAGGTTTTAAGTCATTCAACAAGGTGTGTGGACCCGGCACCATAGGTGCCCTTTGTATTACTGCGTCATTTACAGCTTGCAAATCTTGAACCATACACCACTCTCCAGTGGCTTTTTCAACTGGAAATAAAGGTGTATTACACGGGGAATTGGGAGATTCCACTAGCACCCCTCCCTTAAGTAATGCTGCTATGATAGGTTTTATTCCTGCCTCTGCATCTTTTCTTAAGGGATAATGTCTCTTTTGTGGTCTAAACGCTGACTTTGGTGTGATACTATCTGGTCCTGCCATATGGATAAGTCCTACGTCTGACTTCCCTGTTGACCAGAGGGTCTCTGGTATACCCCGCAAGGCATTTCCTTCTTCCTTCAACAGGATTACCCATCAGCTATTTTACGAGACTGCAAATGTACAGCTGGGTTGGCTTGAGTTACCCAATTCAATTTTTGTACTTGTACTCCCTGTCCTGACAACTCCAGTTCTGTTTGTTTTTCCCATTTTGTAACTTTCTCCCCTAGGTCTGCCCACCGTATGTTTTTATTCTTGGTTAAGCTTACATGTGGTAGTCGATTGGATTTATAAAGTGTCAAAAACTCCTGGGGCAGCGAACAGCTGACTACACTATTCCCTTCTGCGTCCCAGTACAAGTTCCTCAGTACCAACCTGTTTGTACGATGCTTAAATAACTTTTTTTCATATTCCTTATCAGGCCCTGGTGTGTTACAAAAATACAGGGTGCAATGCAGCAGGTGCTGTTTATCAGTGTCGTGGGAGGGAAACTTACTGACGGCTATGTTCATCAGTTCTTTGGTCACAGTCCCTGGACCAGTCGTAATTAGGTCCTGACTGTACCAATAAAACGTTTCACCCCCTGATTGAACCATAAAGGTGTCGGTTCGTCGCTGTGCCCTGCATAGTTGGAACCACCGCTATGTTAAATAACTGCATGAGATCCCTGCCCAAGAGATTCAATGTGCACTTTGCAGAAACTACAATCTTACTTCTTTGTGTCATTCCTGAAACAGGATCTGTTATGGTGATGTTGCGGGAGAGGGGCTCATGGTATAGCTGCCCATTCACTGCTTTGACCAGTATGTAATCAGATGACTCTGAATTGTCTGGTAATTTGGAGGGGTGTATCAGGGTCCGTGATGCCCCTGAATCACACAAAAATTTAACCTCACTGCCTTCTACCAAAAGTGTAACTTCTGGTTTTGTATCTGCTAAATAGAGCTCCAAGCTCAATAGAGCCAAGTCTAGTACTTCACCTTCTTCTGTATCATCATTAATTTCCTGTACTTCCTCTATTTCCCTTTTCACATCCTTTTGTGTCCTTTCTGTACCGTTTTTTTCTAGTGATTCCTGACTATCATATAGTCATTCCTCACCTTCCTTGTCTTCCATTGCAGCCTTCTTATTTTTCCTGCAATCCCTTGCTAAATGTCCCTTTTTACCACATTTAAAACATTCTCCCCTTTTCTTACGTCCTTCAAAGTCTTCTGATTGCTGATCAGACTGCTTACCTCCCTGTGTGTTTTTCCTGCCCTTTTTCCCAGGGTGCACTACATAAACTTCTGCTCCGTCTTCTACGGAGAATACCTGAGCCTTCTTCTTCTTTTTGCTATTGAAATGCCTGTCAGCATGTCTAGCATATTCAAGTAGTGAGTGTAATCTGCTTGTTCGATGGTCGACCATGTGCTTTGTGATGAAACTGCTTATAGGTGTACTACTACCTTTTAGAAATGCATTCTTCAGCTGCTGTTCATATGGGGAATCTTGTTTTTTATCTTCAGGAACCTGCATTCCACAATGGTTGTTAAAACATTCTAACAGTCTAGCAAAATATTGGTCAACTGATTCACCCTCCTGCTGGACACATTGATTAATGCAAGTCCAGTCTGCCCTAGGTTTCCATTTCTCAGAAATGCAGTCTGTAGGTCCCTTCAATCTAGTGTCTAATTCTGCGCTGCTATGTGGGAGGGGTTTTTTTGCAGCGTCACGAGGATTCCAGTTGCCACAAATCATGTACCAATCTGGTCCTACAATCTGTCAAACTACTTTTTCTATTTCTTCCCCATTCAAGTTATAACTCAGCCTCATTCCTTGTAAATCTTCTGAAAATTTTCTGAAATTAAGTTTTGGATGGGGAATCCCTTCTGTAGCTTTCCGGATGTCTTCCAGAGTCCAAGGTCTATACACTAGGATAGTTGGAGTCTGATCTTCCTGTCCTGCCTGAGGGTTCTATGAGTGGGCATATTTCTTCTTCTACAGGTCGTATATCCCTAGCTACCTGCCATAATTCAGAGCCTTCTTCTTGATTATTTGCCTTTGTTCAGGACCTAGTTCCGATGGGATCCCTAACTTTAGTTAATTTCAGTTTTAAGCCGTCCCTGTCTCCAGTGAGCATAGGATATAATGGGGGCGGATCAACCTGTCCACTCGCTCCATATTCTGGTAAAGGAGGGGGAGGCGGAGGTGCCGATGCCATTACCAAGTTATTGTCTTCCTTATCTAAAAACATTGCCTTCGAATCTTTGTTCTTTTGGTCTCTGCGGTTTGCTTCCTCCAGCCACCTGTGTGGCTGGGGAATTCCTAACTGTCATTACCTTTTTACTTGACCTTTAGAATCAGTTTTGAGTTGTTTGATAAGTTTGATAAGTGAGGATTTTTCTAATTTTCCGTCAAATTCATACTTAATAACCCATTTTGAAAAGATTGTCTGCGCGCTGTGACTGCATATATTTTGCATCTTCCGTTAACGGTGGATTTCCAGGTGTCTTTGCACAATTATTACCCATATTTTTTTTCCTTATTTTTGTTTGTTATGTAGACTGTACAGAAAATATTATCTGATGCCTTCAAATTTTTACGTGTACCACGGATTTTGTTATAGTCTCTTCAGAATGACTGTCTAAAGCCTACTGATCTGTTTCACCTGATCTATGACAAGACTGTACCTTTTTTCTATCCCTGACTGTAAGAAAATACAATCTGACAGGAACAATACATATCTAATCCCTAATCTTGAAACAGAAAAAGTAGATTCACCTTACCTGAGCCCACGTGATCGATCGCTGATTCGGAAAACCCGTCCTTCAGTCGTAGATTAGAAGGTGACTGGCCTCTTTTGACAACAATTCAGTTGGAGGTCTTTATACTGTAGAAGAACCAATTTGGTTTCTTTCCCGTACGGTTTCAGCCACCTGGCCATCTGATCCATGGTGAAGAGAGGGTTCCGGTCCGAAGGACCAATCTGTTAAAGAAAGCACAAAGATCAACGCACGTAAGGTTCAAGTAAGGCACCCTTTATTAGTTGCAGCAAGGAGACAAAGCATGTAAGGTTTGTCTGATTTTCCATGGTTTAGCATGCTATTCTTATACAGTTCTCTGCATGTACACAAGAAAATATTGTTAGTTTAACTGCTGGCATGGTCAGGAAAGAAGACATTGTTAGATTTATTGCTGACATGGTCAGAAAATTGCTGTCTTGCAAAACATGTTTGAGAAACACAACCTGGCCTTGGGCTAATTTCAGCCCTCCTTTGTTTCTTACATTATTTCAGCTGTTCAGTTCTTGATATGATACACTTGCCCAGAGTCAAGATACAGCCCTGGCCTCAATACACATTCTGCTGACCATGGTAAACTTTCAAGCGTCAATTGTTCTCTTATCTAGGTTTCCTGCAGCTGCATTTATTTCACACAGAACAAGCAGAATAAACTTATTCATTTCTTTTTTAACCCTAAATGCATCCAAGCTTGCACATTGCAATTATACATTTTCTTAACACTGACACTGTTACCTCAGTGGCACATATAGCTTGCTGTCCTCCAGTGTGTTCACACTCCCCACTATGAGTCCGTTCACACTCCCCACTATGAGTCCTAGGCAAAAAGCAGTAGCTGCAGGCTGCAACACATGCAGCTGTATGTTACGCTACCTGCTATAGACCTACCATACCTCACAACCCCCTAGAACAAGGGATCCACACAACACCATTACATAAAAGGGTGGGTGGCAAAGGTCAAGCAACAGGGATGTTTGTTACAGCCTGTCCCTATAAACATACAGAGCTGGTAGCTACTGCAGCAGCATGCATATTCAGATGGGTATGACATCTGACACCAACATGTCTCTTCCCTCTTACTGGCCTCAACCCACAATGTTTAACACTGAACTGCCAGATAATCATAAAGTCATTTGACAATGGCCAAACATAGCATGGAAAACTGTGAACATACCCCATAAACCTCAACAGTGGACAGTATCAGTACCTACTCTGTGTGATGCTGTAGACTCCACACCTCATCAATGTCTATCTCACAGACTAAGAAAGGGGCTAAGGCCTACATGAAAGCCTTAAATAGTGCATTGTTGTTCCATGTCATTGGCTAATGAAAGTGTAACCCAGCTGTTCTGGATGCAGTTAGCAAGTCTGAGTCACAGAGTGGTGCACAGGCAATTACTTGTTAATGAGCATTATCTACAAAAGGCAAGCAACTGCCAATGGGAAACAGGTCTGTAACTTGCTATACCAAGACAGACTGCGAGTTACCAACCATTGTTCTTCAGGATTTCTTCACAAAAAGATTACTTTACTCTACCAGGTATGTAATACATGCCCCCATACAATGGGATGCAGATGGGAAGATGCAGTTAGGGGAATAGGAATTGCAACATTAGAGCTGTAGTACATCTTTGGAAATGACATGTAGTTGATACTCTGCTGTCCAACAGCTACAGGCATGCCTCTCAGCTGTGCCTGCTGTGAATTACATCAGAGCTGTGGCCCTCTCGCTCCCTCCTACAATGGTTGGTTCCTGTATGAATTTTACTGGATTATGTGTTAGACATATTGACAGTAAGCAAAAGTGGACACAGCTATCAAATCACATGATGTACTGTCATTCAGGACTTCTCAGTTTGTGAATTTCACACAGGAATAGTTCAGACATTGTAAAGTTGTCCATGACTGTCCCTGATGTATTCTGGCTGGGTCACAGTTTAGTCAACATTCGTATGTCATTGCTTGAGAGCTATGGCTAACATACTTGGCAACCCCCTACAGCAGGAAGTCAGGTCATAGCCAATATTACTGAAGGGACACAGGCCAAACCTCAGCAACAGAGTGTACATTTTGGTCATACAAAGTAACAGTATGAATAGAGTAACAGGGGTTCCTACTGGAACATCAACTTTTCAATTGTTTGAATCACTAAAGGGCAACCTTTAATGATCGAACAATTGAAAATTAAAATTCTTTAAAATAAACATTAAAAAAGAGAAAAAGTAAAGGGTCTAGGCAAGGGGGAAAGTCCCCCTGCACCCCCCCACATGGGGGACTGCACCCCCCACCCCCTGCTACTTAAATATACCAACTCCGAGATCGCGCTACAGTGTAGGAAAGGGAAATCTTCCCTTTTCACACCATAGTTCATTAAAGTGTGATCTCAGAGTTGGTATATTTAAGAAGCGGGGATGTGGGTGGCACAGCCCCCCATGTGGGGGGGGGCAGAGGAACTTGCCCCCCTGCTTTAATCTGTCAGGGTATGTTTTCTTTGTTTCATTTTTCTTTTTTTTTTGAAGTTACGGAACTTCGATCATATGGTGTCGACCATATGGTATTCGAAGTTCCGTAACTTTGATTTTGTAATAGGTAACCGAGTAACAGATATTATTTATTTATTTATATATTTGACATTTGTTAACCGGGTTAGTCCAACTGAGCTAAAAAAGCCCTTTTTCAGTGGAGACCTGAGGAGAAAAGCTCCAGTACAGTGACATAATTATTTACAGAAAAGTAAAAATACTAAAAATACTAAACAATATCATGATGGTAGAAATTTATTTTATTTTACTTATTTATTTTACATTTGTTGACCGGGCTAGTCTAGCTGGACATATTTCCATTTTCAGTAGAGGCCCGGGGAGAAAAGCTCCACACAGATATACAAAGTATAAAATATTGTTACAAGGTAAGTAAAGGATTAATAAACAATAAAACAGATGTTTTTTCATTCTAGATATAAAGTAGCAATAAACAGAATATTACTTATGGAAGCTAAAAACAGGTGCAGTACAGGAGAGTTACGTACAATACTTCACATCAGGTACAAGGATTTAAACAATAGGTTAGAGTTTAGGTAGTGACAGTCTTATTTACAGATTAAGGAAGCAATACTTCACATAAGGTACAAGGATTTAAGCAATAGGTTAGAGTTTAACTAGTGACAGTTTTATTTACAAGACTAAGGGCCAGATTCAGGAAGCCTCCGTGTAAGAGTTATAACTCTTACACGGAGGCTGCAGTTAAACTGTGTGATGTCAGCATGTCATGCATATGCATGAGGTGCATGAGGCATGCTGAATCACACTAGTAACTCTTACACGGTCCGTGTAAGAGAGTAGGGGGCGTGTCTGTAGGCTAAGCTCTGCAAGTGGACACGCCCCCGGAAAACTAGAATGGCTGAAAGTAAACAGCCACGAGAAAGGCCATGAAAATGTGAATAAACACACTATACAACACATGCCCCGACTGGCCATCAGTGTATAAAGTGAAGAGATGTCATAAAAGTAAATGAAAACCTTTTTTTTTTTGTTAAACCCCGTAAATGTTTGCTACTGTGTGCGCGGGTGTGCTACTAGCGCAATCACAGTTAGCAGTCAGTGGAAAAGGATATAAGAACTAAATATGCAAAGTAAGCCAAGAAATAATAGCTTAGTGGTAGAGTACCCGCCCTATGAGTAGGCAGGCAGGGTTCGAGCCCCTACAACAACCTTTTTTTTATTTTTGTAAATAAGCACTAAAAAGCCCCAGACAGATGTAG
>NC_056750.1:821009993-821032493 GCF_019279795.1 Protopterus annectens
AAAAAAAAACTACTACAACCATCAGCTTATTCTTAACCCAAATAAAACAAAACTACTACAACCATCAGCTTATTCTTAACCCAAATAAAACAAAACTACTACAACCATCAGCTTATTCTTAACCCAAATAAAACAAAACTACTACAACCATCAGCTTATTCTTAACCCAAATAAAACAAAACTACTACAACCATCAGCTTATTCTTAACCCAAATAAAACAAAACTACTACAACCATCAGCTTATTCTTAACCCAAATAAAACAAAACTACTACAACCATCAGCTTATTCTTAACCCAAATAAAACAAAACTACTACAACCATCAGCTTATTCTTAACCCAAATAAAACAAAACTACTACAACCATCAGCTTATTCTTAACCCAAATAAAACAAAACTACTACAACCATCAGCTTATTCTTAACCCAAATAAAACAAAACTACTACAACCATCAGCTTATTCTTAACCCAAATAAAACAAAACTACTACAACCATCAGCTTATTCTTAACCCAAATAAAACAAAACTACTACAACCATCAGCTTATTCTTAACCCAAATAAAACAAAACTACTACAACCATCAGCTTATTCTTAACCCAAATAAAACATAAACAAAACTACTACAACCATCAGCTTATTCTTAACCCAAATAAAACAAAACTACTACAACCATCAGCTTATTCTTAACCCAAATAAAACAAAACTACTACAACCATCAGCTTATTCTTAACCCAAATAAAACAAAACTACTACAACCATCAGCTTATTCTTAACCCAAATAAAACAAAACTACTACAACCATCAGCTTATTCTTAACCCAAATAAAACAAAACTACTACAACCATCAGCTTATTCTTAACCCAAATAAAACAAAACTACTACAACCATCAGCTTATTCTTAACCCAAATAAAACAAAACTACTACAACCATCAGCTTATTCTTAACCCAAATAAAACAAAACTACTACAACCATCAGCTTATTCTTAACCCAAATAAAACAAAACTACTACAACCATCAGCTTATTCTTAACCCAAATAAAACAAAACTACTACAACCATCAGCTTATTCTTAACCCAAATAAAACAAAACTACTACAACCATCAGCTTATTCTTAACCCAAATAAAACAAAACTACTACAACCATCAGCTTATTCTTAACCCAAATAAAACAAAACTACTACAACCATCAGCTTATTCTTAACCCAAATAAAACAAAACTACTACAACCATCAGCTTATTCTTAACCCAAATAAAACAAAACTACTACAACCATCAGCTTATTCTTAACCCAAATAAAACAAAACTACTACAACCATCAGCTTATTCTTAACCCAAATAAAACAAAACTACTACAACCATCAGCTTATTCTTAACCCAAATAAAACAAAACTACTACAACCATCAGCTTATTCTTAACCCAAATAAAACAAAACTACTACAACCATCAGCTTATTCTTAACCCAAATAAAACAAAACTACTACAACCATCAGCTTATTCTTAACCCAAATAAAACAAAACTACTACAACCATCAGCTTATTCTTAACCCAAATAAAACAAAACTACTACAACCATCAGCTTATTCTTAACCCAAATAAAACAAAACTACTACAACCATCAGCTTATTCTTAACCCAAATAAAACAAAACTACTACAACCATCAGCTTATTCTTAACCCAAATAAAACAAAACTACTACAACCATCAGCTTATTCTTAACCCAAATAAAACAAAACTACTACAACCATCAGCTTATTCTTAACCCAAATAAAACAAAACTACTACAACCATCAGCTTATTCTTAACCCAAATAAAACAAAACTACTACAACCATCAGCTTATTCTTAACCCAAATAAAACAAAACTACTACAACCATCAGCTTATTCTTAACCCAAATAAAACAAAACTACTACAACCATCAGCTTATTCTTAACCCAAATAAAACAAAACTACTACAACCATCAGCTTATTCTTAACCCAAATAAAACAAAACTACTACAACCATCAGCTTATTCTTAACCCAAATAAAACAAAACTACTACAACCATCAGCTTATTCTTAACCCAAATAAAACAAAACTACTACAACCATCAGCTTATTCTTAACCCAAATAAAACAAAACTACTACAACCATCAGCTTATTCTTAACCCAAATAAAACAAAACTACTACAACCATCAGCTTATTCTTAACCCAAATAAAACAAAACTACTACAACCATCAGCTTATTCTTAACCCAAATAAAACAAAACTACTACAACCATCAGCTTATTCTTAACCCAAATAAAACAAAACTACTACAACCATCAGCTTATTCTTAACCCAAATAAAACAAAACTACTACAACCATCAGCTTATTCTTAACCCAAATAAAACAAAACTACTACAACCATCAGCTTATTCTTAACCCAAATAAAACAAAACTACTACAACCATCAGCTTATTCTTAACCCAAATAAAACAAAACTACTACAACCATCAGCTTATTCTTAACCCAAATAAAACAAAACTACTACAACCATCAGCTTATTCTTAACCCAAATAAAACAAAACTACTACAACCATCAGCTTATTCTTAACCCAAATAAAACAAAACTACTACAACCATCAGCTTATTCTTAACCCAAATAAAACAAAACTACTACAACCATCAGCTTATTCTTAACCCAAATAAAACAAAACTACTACAACCATCAGCTTATTCTTAACCCAAATAAAACAAAACTACTACAACCATCAGCTTATTCTTAACCCAAATAAAACAAAACTACTACAACCATCAGCTTATTCTTAACCCAAATAAAACAAAACTACTACAACCATCAGCTTATTCTTAACCCAAATAAAACAAAACTACTACAACCATCAGCTTATTCTTAACCCAAATAAAACAAAACTACTACAACCATCAGCTTATTCTTAACCCAAATAAAACAAAACTACTACAACCATCAGCTTATTCTTAACCCAAATAAAACAAAACTACTACAACCATCAGCTTATTCTTAACCCAAATAAAACAAAACTACTACAACCATCAGCTTATTCTTAACCCAAATAAAACAAAACTACTACAACCATCAGCTTATTCTTAACCCAAATAAAACAAAACTACTACAACCATCAGCTTATTCTTAACCCAAATAAAACAAAACTACTACAACCATCAGCTTATTCTTAACCCAAATAAAACAAAACTACTACAACCATCAGCTTATTCTTAACCCAAATAAAACAAAACTACTACAACCATCAGCTTATTCTTAACCCAAATAAAACAAAACTACTACAACCATCAGCTTATTCTTAACCCAAATAAAACAAAACTACTACAACCATCAGCTTATTCTTAACCCAAATAAAACAAAACTACTACAACCATCAGCTTATTCTTAACCCAAATAAAACAAAACTACTACAACCATCAGCTTATTCTTAACCCAAATAAAACAAAACTACTACAACCATCAGCTTATTCTTAACCCAAATAAAACAAAACTACTACAACCATCAGCTTATTCTTAACCCAAATAAAACAAAACTACTACAACCATCAGCTTATTCTTAACCCAAATAAAACAAAACTACTACAACCATCAGCTTATTCTTAACCCAAATAAAACAAAACTACTACAACCATCAGCTTATTCTTAACCCAAATAAAACAAAACTACTACAACCATCAGCTTATTCTTAACCCAAATAAAACAAAACTACTACAACCATCAGCTTATTCTTAACCCAAATAAAACAAAACTACTACAACCATCAGCTTATTCTTAACCCAAATAAAACAAAACTACTACAACCATCAGCTTATTCTTAACCCAAATAAAACAAAACTACTACAACCATCAGCTTATTCTTAACCCAAATAAAACAAAACTACTACAACCATCAGCTTATTCTTAACCCAAATAAAACAAAACTACTACAACCATCAGCTTATTCTTAACCCAAATAAAACAAAACTACTACAACCATCAGCTTATTCTTAACCCAAATAAAACAAAACTACTACAACCATCAGCTTATTCTTAACCCAAATAAAACAAAACTACTACAACCATCAGCTTATTCTTAACCCAAATAAAACAAAACTACTACAACCATCAGCTTATTCTTAACCCAAATAAAACAAAACTACTACAACCATCAGCTTATTCTTAACCCAAATAAAACAAAACTACTACAACCATCAGCTTATTCTTAACCCAAATAAAACAAAACTACTACAACCATCAGCTTATTCTTAACCCAAATAAAACAAAACTACTACAACCATCAGCTTATTCTTAACCCAAATAAAACAAAACTACTACAACCATCAGCTTATTCTTAACCCAAATAAAACAAAACTACTACAACCATCAGCTTATTCTTAACCCAAATAAAACAAAACTACTACAACCATCAGCTTATTCTTAACCCAAATAAAACAAAACTACTACAACCATCAGCTTATTCTTAACCCAAATAAAACAAAACTACTACAACCATCAGCTTATTCTTAACCCAAATAAAACAAAACTACTACAACCATCAGCTTATTCTTAACCCAAATAAAACAAAACTACTACAACCATCAGCTTATTCTTAACCCAAATAAAACAAAACTACTACAACCATCAGCTTATTCTTAACCCAAATAAAACAAAACTACTACAACCATCAGCTTATTCTTAACCCAAATAAAACAAAACTACTACAACCATCAGCTTATTCTTAACCCAAATAAAACAAAACTACTACAACCATCAGCTTATTCTTAACCCAAATAAAACAAAACTACTACAACCATCAGCTTATTCTTAACCCAAATAAAACAAAACTACTACAACCATCAGCTTATTCTTAACCCAAATAAAACAAAACTACTACAACCATCAGCTTATTCTTAACCCAAATAAAACAAAACTACTACAACCATCAGCTTATTCTTAACCCAAATAAAACAAAACTACTACAACCATCAGCTTATTCTTAACCCAAATAAAACAAAACTACTACAACCATCAGCTTATTCTTAACCCAAATAAAACAAAACTACTACAACCATCAGCTTATTCTTAACCCAAATAAAACAAAACTACTACAACCATCAGCTTATTCTTAACCCAAATAAAACAAAACTACTACAACCATCAGCTTATTCTTAACCCAAATAAAACAAAACTACTACAACCATCAGCTTATTCTTAACCCAAATAAAACAAAACTACTACAACCATCAGCTTATTCTTAACCCAAATAAAACAAAACTACTACAACCATCAGCTTATTCTTAACCCAAATAAAACAAAACTACTACAACCATCAGCTTATTCTTAACCCAAATAAAACAAAACTACTACAACCATCAGCTTATTCTTAACCCAAATAAAACAAAACTACTACAACCATCAGCTTATTCTTAACCCAAATAAAACAAAACTACTACAACCATCAGCTTATTCTTAACCCAAATAAAACAAAACTACTACAACCATCAGCTTATTCTTAACCCAAATAAAACAAAACTACTACAACCATCAGCTTATTCTTAACCCAAATAAAACAAAACTACTACAACCATCAGCTTATTCTTAACCCAAATAAAACAAAACTACTACAACCATCAGCTTATTCTTAACCCAAATAAAACAAAACTACTACAACCATCAGCTTATTCTTAACCCAAATAAAACAAAACTACTACAACCATCAGCTTATTCTTAACCCAAATAAAACAAAACTACTACAACCATCAGCTTATTCTTAACCCAAATAAAACAAAACTACTACAACCATCAGCTTATTCTTAACCCAAATAAAACAAAACTACTACAACCATCAGCTTATTCTTAACCCAAATAAAACAAAACTACTACAACCATCAGCTTATTCTTAACCCAAATAAAACAAAACTACTACAACCATCAGCTTATTCTTAACCCAAATAAAACAAAACTACTACAACCATCAGCTTATTCTTAACCCAAATAAAACAAAACTACTACAACCATCAGCTTATTCTTAACCCAAATAAAACAAAACTACTACAACCATCAGCTTATTCTTAACCCAAATAAAACAAAACTACTACAACCATCAGCTTATTCTTAACCCAAATAAAACAAAACTACTACAACCATCAGCTTATTCTTAACCCAAATAAAACAAAACTACTACAACCATCAGCTTATTCTTAACCCAAATAAAACAAAACTACTACAACCATCAGCTTATTCTTAACCCAAATAAAACAAAACTACTACAACCATCAGCTTATTCTTAACCCAAATAAAACAAAACTACTACAACCATCAGCTTATTCTTAACCCAAATAAAACAAAACTACTACAACCATCAGCTTATTCTTAACCCAAATAAAACAAAACTACTACAACCATCAGCTTATTCTTAACCCAAATAAAACAAAACTACTACAACCATCAGCTTATTCTTAACCCAAATAAAACAAAACTACTACAACCATCAGCTTATTCTTAACCCAAATAAAACAAAACTACTACAACCATCAGCTTATTCTTAACCCAAATAAAACAAAACTACTACAACCATCAGCTTATTCTTAACCCAAATAAAACAAAACTACTACAACCATCAGCTTATTCTTAACCCAAATAAAACAAAACTACTACAACCATCAGCTTATTCTTAACCCAAATAAAACAAAACTACTACAACCATCAGCTTATTCTTAACCCAAATAAAACAAAACTACTACAACCATCAGCTTATTCTTAACCCAAATAAAACAAAACTACAACCATCAGCTTATTCTTAACCCAAATAAAACAAAACTACTACAACCATCAGCTTATTCTTAACCCAAATAAAACAAAACTACTACAACCATCAGCTTATTCTTAACCCAAATAAAACAAAACTACTACAACCATCAGCTTATTCTTAACCCAAATAAAACAAAACTACTACAACCATCAGCTTATTCTTAACCCAAATAAAACAAAACTACTACAACCATCAGCTTATTCTTAACCCAAATAAAACAAAACTACTACAACCATCAGCTTATTCTTAACCCAAATAAAACAAAACTACTACAACCATCAGCTTATTCTTAACCCAAATAAAACAAAACTACTACAACCATCAGCTTATTCTTAACCCAAATAAAACAAAACTACTACAACCATCAGCTTATTCTTAACCCAAATAAAACAAAACTACTACAACCATCAGCTTATTCTTAACCCAAATAAAACAAAACTACTACAACCATCAGCTTATTCTTAACCCAAATAAAACAAAACTACTACAACCATCAGCTTATTCTTAACCCAAATAAAACAAAACTACTACAACCATCAGCTTATTCTTAACCCAAATAAAACAAAACTACTACAACCATCAGCTTATTCTTAACCCAAATAAAACAAAACTACTACAACCATCAGCTTATTCTTAACCCAAATAAAACAAAACTACTACAACCATCAGCTTATTCTTAACCCAAATAAAACAAAACTACTACAACCATCAGCTTATTCTTAACCCAAATAAAACAAAACTACTACAACCATCAGCTTATTCTTAACCCAAATAAAACAAAACTACTACAACCATCAGCTTATTCTTAACCCAAATAAAACAAAACTACAACCATCAGCTTA
Source organism: Protopterus annectens (assembly GCF_019279795.1). NCBI lineage: Eukaryota > Metazoa > Chordata > Ceratodontiformes > Protopteridae > Protopterus > Protopterus annectens. Next base: position 821,017,634 of record NC_056750.1, read on the forward strand.
TTCTTAACCCAAATAAAACAAAACTACTACAACCATCAGCTTATTCTTAACCCAAATAAAACAAAACTACTACAACCATCAGCTTATTCTTAACCCAAATAAAACAAAACTACTACAACCATCAGCTTATTCTTAACCCAAATAAAACAAAACTACTACAACCATCAGCTTATTCTTAACCCAAATAAAACAAAACTACTACAACCATCAGCTTATTCTTAACCCAAATAAAACAAAACTACTACAACCATCAGCTTATTCTTAACCCAAATAAAACAAAACTACTACAACCATCAGCTTATTCTTAACCCAAATAAAACAAAACTACTACAACCATCAGCTTATTCTTAACCCAAATAAAACAAAACTACTACAACCATCAGCTTATTCTTAACCCAAATAAAACAAAACTACTACAACCATCAGCTTATTCTTAACCCAAATAAAACAAAACTACTACAACCATCAGCTTATTCTTAACCCAAATAAAACAAAACTACTACAACCATCAGCTTATTCTTAACCCAAATAAAACAAAACTACTACAACCATCAGCTTATTCTTAACCCAAATAAAACAAAACTACTACAACCATCAGCTTATTCTTAACCCAAATAAAACAAAACTACTACAACCATCAGCTTATTCTTAACCCAAATAAAACAAAACTACTACAACCATCAGCTTATTCTTAACCCAAATAAAACAAAACTACTACAACCATCAGCTTATTCTTAACCCAAATAAAACAAAACTACTACAACCATCAGCTTATTCTTAACCCAAATAAAACAAAACTACTACAACCATCAGCTTATTCTTAACCCAAATAAAACAAAACTACTACAACCATCAGCTTATTCTTAACCCAAATAAAACAAAACTACTACAACCATCAGCTTATTCTTAACCCAAATAAAACAAAACTACTACAACCATCAGCTTATTCTTAACCCAAATAAAACAAAACTACTACAACCATCAGCTTATTCTTAACCCAAATAAAACAAAACTACTACAACCATCAGCTTATTCTTAACCCAAATAAAACAAAACTACTACAACCATCAGCTTATTCTTAACCCAAATAAAACAAAACTACTACAACCATCAGCTTATTCTTAACCCAAATAAAACAAAACTACTACAACCATCAGCTTATTCTTAACCCAAATAAAACAAAACTACTACAACCATCAGCTTATTCTTAACCCAAATAAAACAAAACTACTACAACCATCAGCTTATTCTTAACCCAAATAAAACAAAACTACTACAACCATCAGCTTATTCTTAACCCAAATAAAACAAAACTACTACAACCATCAGCTTATTCTTAACCCAAATAAAACAAAACTACTACAACCATCAGCTTATTCTTAACCCAAATAAAACAAAACTACTACAACCATCAGCTTATTCTTAACCCAAATAAAACAAAACTACTACAACCATCAGCTTATTCTTAACCCAAATAAAACAAAACTACTACAACCATCAGCTTATTCTTAACCCAAATAAAACAAAACTACTACAACCATCAGCTTATTCTTAACCCAAATAAAACAAAACTACTACAACCATCAGCTTATTCTTAACCCAAATAAAACAAAACTACTACAACCATCAGCTTATTCTTAACCCAAATAAAACAAAACTACTACAACCATCAGCTTATTCTTAACCCAAATAAAACAAAACTACTACAACCATCAGCTTATTCTTAACCCAAATAAAACAAAACTACTACAACCATCAGCTTATTCTTAACCCAAATAAAACAAAACTACTACAACCATCAGCTTATTCTTAACCCAAATAAAACAAAACTACTACAACCATCAGCTTATTCTTAACCCAAATAAAACAAAACTACTACTCTTTTCTTCTCATAAAACCTCCCCTCCAGCAGACAACATCACAATCAGCTCTGATAACAAAACTGTAATCACCCCAACTACCCACATCAAACTTTTAGGAGTTGAAATAGACAACAACCTAAGATTCGACATGCACACCACCCAAACTATCAAGAAAGTCCACAAAAAACTAGGCCTGCACTATCGTAACAAACAATTTCTCTCAAACCAAGCTAGAACCATTATAACTAGGACACATCTGTTATCCACCCTCCTCTACGCATCCCCAGTACTAACCAGTCTTTGTAAATCTGACCTAAACAAGCTAGACTTCTGCTACAATAAGATAGCTAGATTTGCTGCAGAATCTACATATAGAATACATCGCTGCATTGCCCTCAAAAAACTGAACTGGTTAGAACTCCCCCTACTACTTTAACTAATCAACTGTCACAAGCACATAAGTTATACTACTACCCAGACAAGATCCCAGCTCTCCTACTTCTTATATGACCTCACAACACGAGTAGAACTTTGAGATCTAGCACCCTTAACCTTCTAGAAGTCACCAAATATAAAAATGAGGCAGGGAAATCTCTCTTTAGCTACTACATCTCCAAACTCTGGAACTCTCTACCAGCCACCCTCACATCCAATACCTCCACTACATAATTTAAAAAAATCCTAAAAACCCACCTTTCAAACAGATGGCTATGGTCCTGTAACACCCTGGGTAAAGACAAAGATACAAGCAACAACTTTTCCCACCAAGTTTCTTATTCTAATGAGACCTTTTGAAAGCATAACTGCAAATTATTGTATCTATAAATCCTAAAGAAATACATGCTCTAAACTTATAAATATACTATTTACAAAATGTACTAAGTTGTGTAACAAAATAGTACTGTATATACCTACTAGTCTTTATATGCCTGTATTGTATGTTACTGCATTGTATGTAAAATGGAACTTTTCTCCCCGGGCCTCCACTAAAAATGGACATGTGTCCAGCCAGACTTTCCCGGTCAACAAATGTAAAATAAATAAATAAATAATTATAAAAAAATATATATATATATATATATATATATATATATATATATATATATATAGTTCCAGTTCAAAATATCGAATTACTAAAAACCCAAACTTCATATGGTCAAGACCATGTGATCGAGTTTTCAGTAACTCGAAATTAGGAAGTGGAATAGATAAAAAACCCAAACACATCATTTCTGCAAGAGGCAAGCCCCCCCCCCCACTTAAATATACCAACTCCAAGATCGGGCTACAATGGGCAAAAGGGAAATCTCCCATTCTGCACTGTATGCAGAAGCACAGAGCGGGAGATCTCCCATTTCTCCACTATAGTGCGATCACGGAGATGGTATATTTAAGTAGGGAGGGTGCAGAGGGGTTTGCCCCCCTGCAGAAACGATGTGTTTGTTTGTTTTTTTTATTCCACTTCCTAATTTCGAGTTACTGAAAACTCGATCATATGGTCTCGACCATATGAAGTTTGGGTTTTCAGTAATTCGATATTGTGAAGTGGAACCATACATATATATATATATATATATATATATATATATATATATATATATATATTTATATATATGTGTGTGTGTGTGTGTGTGTGTGTGTGTGTGTGTGTGTGTGTGTGTGAGAGGACTTATTGTCAATGCACTCAAATGTTAACTCCAGTAATGTCAACACAAAAAAGAAAATAAGGTTAACAGTGAACTGAGCATGCTCTGAAACATAACCTTGGAGTATGCAACTAGAACATTGAATGAAACCCACTGAATCCCTTTACTCTCTCTCTGCTGATTATATATTCCATCTCTGAGATCACAGAGCACCAGAGAAAGGGCATATTTCTCAACCATGGTAATGTAAAAATCTTGCACAATTGTTGATAAAATAGTTGACTACAGAAAAGTTTTAGAGTGAATAGCTTGTACAGCAATGGTTGCTTTAATCTTTATGGATGGGGGTGACCTAGACTGTTTCCCAACAACACAACAGCTTGGGTCCTGACTGGTCCATCTGCCATACTCTAACACAATTGCTGCTGGACATCAGAGGCAGATCTGAAAGGTGGCAACTGATGCTAGAGACAATATGGGCAGGGTGCATGACACAAATTGTTAGAAGGGCACAGGATGTCCTTACAGTAATATATCACCACAGCACCACCCAAGGGGATGGTTTATGGCCATTCATACAAAATTCTGTTATTGTCAGGATGCTGTTGAGAGCACTAAATACCCTGATATTTCCCAGATGACATGTCTCTTGACCTCAGGGATAATAGAAGGATTTCCCACACATAAGGAATGAATGGGTTTAAGTTTTTAATAGGTGGCTTAATGCTCAGCGAGGCACTGGGGGAATCACATAGAAAGAAAAGTCACCACAGCCATCTGCAAAATATAGTGAAAAAGTAATGGCGTAGTATTAGTCAATATAAACAATAAACCCGACTGACACATTTGAAATGGTTATGCAATCTGAACTTTTTGCTAATCTGCATCATGAGAAGCTGTTCCTTAAACATTCAGACCCTTAAGCCTTAAGTGGCCACTACAATACATTGGTAAGAAGCTGTAAAACACTTCATTTATAGTTTTTTTACAAAAATATCCAAATATATATGGAAGCAAAAGGAAGAAGAAATTCAATATTCTAAAGTTCTGAGCAGATAGTTATAAAGCTCTGAGGAAAATGAACAACTATCTGGGTTCTACTCATGCCTTCAGCTTGCCTGTTTATTGAACCACATCTCTGTGAAACATAACCATCAAGACTCACTACTAAATCTAGGAAGTAAGTTCTAATACTCTCTATATACATGTGCGTACATGCACGCACACACACACACACACACACACACACACACACACACACACACACGCACACACACACGCACACGCACACACCACAGTCTTATTCAAACAGGGCACTTAAACATTTTTTCCTTGAGCCATAGAAACAAAGCAATAAAGTCCTATTTTCTCCGCCAGCCCTTAACTCATGCAAATACTCTGTTCTTGACCCTTATGAAAGGATTAAAACTACTTGAAAATGATGTGAGAATTTATGTGATACAAGGACAGTTTCAGAGCAACATATATTCTCTTCATTCATATTAAATACAGTGCAAGTTCAGCTAAAATAAATGCTGTTAAATTCTAGTTGCATAGGTCTCAAATCAGCTAAATTATTCTATCAGATGCACCTCAGTTAAAAGAAGCCTTCTGGGGTCAAAACTCTCCAATCCTCTACTAATATTTCTTATTTGTTCTCTACTGTCCGGAACTGATGTCATTGTACCTTATCATCTCCATGAATGAAAACTCTGTACCACTAGCAAGGGATAAACATGTGAAAAGATTTAACAACCTGATAATTTCATGAAGCCTCTTTGGGAGTGAGGATTATGAGCATACCTTATTTTTATTTTAATTGTGTTACGTTTAACTCCATATTGCCTATGTAATTTGGCTTCTTTACATGTTGAAATAGATGAATGAAGATATACTTTCAAAAAAATTACTAAAATCTGTATTTTAAGCATCTGTATTCATCCCTGGTACACTGATGTAACACTTGTCATCTAGAAAAAGCACAACTGAATCTAATGATTGTGTTTGCTGAGGTACTCAAGACATGTCCCCCTACCTCACTGATGATAGGTAAAATAGCTAGAGATCCTTCTTGACATTTCCTATTTTAATAAATCACCCACACTTCAGCTGGCCTTTATCAATTTTCCACCACGGTTAACTTTTGATCCCAAATGATTGATTTGAGTCAACATCAAAACTTATATTCACATTGTATTATGTAGTTCAGCAACTGACCAACTCATATTTCAAATTGTCCTGAACAGCAGACTGCCTTTTATACTCCTGCTATACAAATAAAAAAAAATGGATTCATATACAAGTTCATTGGCCTCTCTGTCTCTGTCCCGAAAATATCTGGGGTGGCAGAGTTTATAGTAGTGTTCTATAAATTCTACTAAAGTGTTTGAAACATTTCAGATATCAGCCATTTCTTTGCCATAGCCCCCCAAGGAAGCTTATGAGGTTTAAGGTTGAATGAACTTTAATGACCAAAACTCCATAATTAAAGTTGTATTCGACTTGAATTTTCATTCTGGCCCAAAAACATGTCAGGTATTCCTCCATAAAAAGCTGTGCTAAAACCTCCACTCCAGATGCTGATTTTCTAGAACATGAATGCCATCTGCTAAGAAATACTTTCAGCAAATATTGAAAGTCTGAAAACTTGTACTGTACAAGCTTGGATAGATCAAGGTTTACAAATACACATGCTAAATCTTTATATGTTTCTCTGAGATCGGAAGTCAAGCAGAGGAGGTGGCCCTCATTCTTAGAGTTCATAAAAAGTGACATTGATCAAGGCTATTTCTGGTCAGATTTAAATTGTGTTGATTTGTTGGTTATTTGTGAGCTCATCAGACTTAATGTAATGAACTTTAGAGGGGCATCAGGATTTTTAAAGCATTCATATATTACACAAGTGAAAGGACTAGTGATTCTGACTTTAAAGTACTCATTCTCCCATTGTGCTTCTATGATTTATGTATGCAAGAGCCGTCATTTATGTATTATTAACCACCACATTTTTAAACAGTGTTTAAACAGTGTTTTATATTCTTGTTTCTTTATTTTCTGGATAGATCTCTCAAATGTTTTGACTGCACTGCAGGAAACTGTGCAGTATAAAGGAGGTTACACTGAAACTCCCTACATGATGCAGCTTTGTGTCCCACATAATACATCCATTTAAATGTTATTTTTAAAGGTGTTTGTGGTTTCAGAACTGCCAAGTTTTGGGAAAAGACACCACACCTGCTATCTCTATAGCATTCTCTTCCCCGCTGCCTTTCAAGTTTGTGCTTTTCTTTTGCTGTGTTCTGATAACCATTCTGCTGAAACTGTCAGTAAAATATTACCTGCTGTTTTTTTATTCTAACATTGTAAGTTGGTATATTACTTATTTTCACATCCACACTAATCTCTTCATATCTCCTCTGTTATCCAACGTTGTGTTGCTTGGTATTAGCCTTATGGATTGATATCGGGTCATAAAAAGCCTGCTTAGCATGTAACAAAAATATGCTTTGCCATGCATATATAACTATGCTTTCTGCTTTTAACTTACACACCACACACACACACACACACACACACACACACACACACACACACACACACACACACACACACACACAGACGTATGCACACGTGTTGGTGCATACTCGCACAGGCACATGCATGCACATTTGTACAATCGCACATACGAACATGCACACAACACAACATAAGAACACACATATGAGCCCACATTTACACACACCTGCACATGAGAAAAAGAAAAAGAGAGAGACGCACAAGTCTCACACCGCCAGTTCAGTGGTTCGATGCAATCCTTTTAATATACATTATCAAAAATGCAGCTAATTGTAAACTCTTGATTAGTTGAATAGAGAATGCTTGTTCTGTGATCATTTATATCAAGTTGCCATTTACAAACGCTGCAAGGCTTACAATGAGGTCTTGCTGCATTTGTAAGTGACAACCTCCATGGCGAAAAAAGATTGTTGAGGACATTTTGTTGTTTACACTTGTTTAATTTATAAAATCACAACTGGCAGTAAACAAAGGGAGAAATCATGAGGCACATTTGAAATAACTAATTTTCAGAGGGGAGCATAAATATGGCTGGAACAGGATACTTTGGAGTACGTTGATAGGATGTGGAGGAGACTGATGATGATGCAGCACAGTGGGTGTGGCTGATAAGAACAACGGGGCTGCCCCTACACAGTAGAGTTTGGACTGAATTTAAAACCCTGGAATTGTCCTTTAGCCTTAGCATTTTAATGTTTAGACAGAGTTCCATTTGCATTTGGATGAATAAATCTTACTCCTGACAATGGACAAGGTACCTGTATTGCCTAATGAGCAGGATGCGAAATGATACAACACATCACAATAAATTTGTTTAAACAACTACTTTATTTCCACTGACACCACAATAAATTTGTTTAAACAACTACTTTATTTCCTCTGACACAGAAAACTAAACCAACTCTATCTTACTAAAACATAAAATCAAATGACATTAGACACATTTAAAGAATTATACATCACCAATAAAGAGAAAAACTTCATCCTGTCTTCAGTTTCAACTGGGAAGTCCCATTACAGTCAGCAGGAGTCTTCACTGGGAAATGGTTCTGGGCAGTGTGTCCACTACACAGGTGAGGCTTCTACCCGAGTGTGGAGAGCCCCAGCTATATATATAGCTAAGTTGTTTACCACAAATCATAAGAGTCAGAACTTTTCCAGTTTGGTCTGAACTTGCTAGACCATTCTGTGGCACTGGACACCCACCTCAGAAGGGACAACAGATCCCACAAAACACAATGGCTTTGCAATTTTCAGGTACTTTACTAAAATATTCCAGTGACTTTGCACTTTTCAGATACTTTACTGGAATATTCCAGAACGCACACAACATGTTTTGCAGTCAAATATAATGGCTTTGCTGAAATCACTAGAATGTTCCAGAACACAGCACCATATAATATGTCGCATAAAAGTAAATAAGGAAAATGTTGAGATATAGAGAGGCAACAGTCAAATAACTACAATCACTCAATGTACCCCTCTTTCATATCACATTCATATCAGATTCGGACCCTTGACTATTGACTCACTTATATCTGACATTTAAAACTGTATTTGCTTTTCTATACACACAGTAAGTTAAGTCACAATTCCAAAATATCAGTAAAATCAAAATAATAATTAAAGCTAATATTGGATGTATTAACCAGTTTAATAACTTGGTCCAGGACGCTGACCATCCAGTGAATATGTCCCACCAATTATGTGCTGTATTAGATTCTGTTTTCTTCGGTAAACTAATCAATTTATTCCCTATAATGATACTTGTTATCTCATAATGTAAAATACTGTGATTCACCGCTTGCAAATGTTTTTCAAGGTGTTGAGTATTATTCAATACTTTCTTGTGAGAATTCAAATTAAATGTCAGATTATGGTATTCCAGTTTATCTGACAACCATGTATGAAGTATGTTAACATATTTTTCAGGAGGAAAAATATATGTTTCATTATGCCAGATTAAATGAGTCACATTACTAAAGCAGCCTACAAAAGGATTTTTAAGGCGTATGACAATGTTTGATTTATCACTAAACAAATAAATTGTGGTGCTATCTCTACAAACATTTCAAAAATAGAAGGTGATATAGTCCACTTACATAGGTTGATGAAATGCTGAAGAAAGCATGGTTCATATATAGGGGAATGTTGTCCACAAATGAGTCCATCCATTGTCTCAGTTCAATGTTCCAATTTATGTGTTCTATTTGAAAAATGAATATAATTTCCTTCAATTTGTGGTAACCAGTATTGGAATGGATAAACAGGAGGTCCAAATACTAATGGTAAAATTACAAAATTGACACATTCCCCCAGATTCAGTAAACTTCCATGCAGGAATAGCTTATTCCTTCATGAAGGGACCGTTCCCATGCAGCACTGCAGTGCACCATCCATATTCATGAAGGCATGCTGCTGTGCTGTAAAATGGACATGGTTCTGTGTACAAGTGCAGGGGGTATGTCTGAGAGCAGTGCTCTCATAATTTACATGCCCCCTGCACACCAGAATTGCTGTACGGCAATTTAAATAGAGTGAAAATGCTCATAACACCCCTAACTCGTCAGGGTAAGAAATCAGGGCAAAGCCAGAAAGTCGATAGAATAACAGGTTTAGCATTAGCATGAATTTTCAGAGGGTATGAAGCACATAGCGCACACCACCCTACCCATCAGTAAGGAATCTGGACAAAGCCATAAGGAACAATTGTCCCTACAAACCGAGAAAGTTGATAGAATAACAAGTTTAGAATTAGCATGGATAATCTGAAGGGTACGAAGTAAAAAAACATAGCAAATGTTTTTTTTTCACATGTGCAATAAAGTTTAAGTGTAGCTGCATGGGTGTGCCCATTGCTTAGCTATGCTTAGCCCAGCTGAAACAACATGATAAGTTAAATAGCAATAGACATCCAACATAAGCATAAGTGCAATAGTGTAGCAGTAAGAGCATATGCCTTGCATTTAGTCATTCATGGTTTCAGCCTCACCAAAGCCATTTCCATTTTGCATGTGTAATCATTACGATTTTAATTTATTTGTAAATTTATGTAGGAAGTAACTTATATTTTCCAACCAGAGTAGTGTATTAGTCCCAGATGTGAGGTGTCAGTGTAATAAAGTGTTGAAACCCCCATATAAACACAAGTGCTCCATACAGTATAGTCACACAAGAATAAATGTAATTACAGCACATTGGGGGATGTTAGGAATTCTAAACAAATTTATAATATGTACTGAATCTTGAATCATTCCCATACAGGGGTAGTCCAATAAAATAAAACATAAGTAATGCTAAGCATTGCATGGCTATGCTAACCAGGTGTAAGCATTGTGTACATATGAATGCTAAGCAATGAGTAGCCCAGCTAAGTAGACTTGCCCATAGATAAGCAGTGCTGAACTTGCACCTTTAAGCACTGCCAACCTTAGCTAAGCAGGTTTGCCCGCAACTTAGCTTAGCTTAGCCTATTCAAAACTGTCCAATCATGGGAAAGTGCAGGAAATTGGCCATATTTAAACCCTGCAGCCAGAAATATAGCTCACAACTGGTTATAGCTCCCCACTGTAGCAGTATGGCAGGTGTTGGAGAGGGCATGCACTTTCGGGCACAGCGCTGGAGCATACAGGAGTCCATGGTCATGGTAAGACTCCTGGTAAAAAAAAAACATGATGTGAGACTTCTGCAGGACCAGCACCAGGGCTCCCAATACAAAGCAGAAGCCTGGGAAAGTCTCACCTGTGATCTCACCAGTGCCACTGGTATCCCTTGGACTGGTAAGCAGGTCTGGCACCACTATGCTAACCTGAAATGGAGGAAGAGGGAGCTCTTGGAACAGCAGATCCAAGAAGCAAGAGAAAGGGGAGATGTCCCAGCAGTGTGTAAGTATTCATAGCAATAACTGTTTACCAAAGTCCAGCCTGTGTATGTGATGGATAGGTATGCCTAAATGTTTCTTTATTTTCATTACAGTTCCAGATGAGTGGACTGTGAACCAGGAAGCCCATACTAGTAGGTTGCAAAGGCTGAGTCACGAGGTTGGTGAGTTATAATCCTGCTTGTAGTAGTCATACCAAATAAATATAAAGGAGTAAAATGTCTCTTGGCAGTATAAAAAATGTGCATGGTCTGTATTGAATAAACCAGACAATATGACAGTAATAGTCCCATATTGGTCATATTTAAATAAAAGTGTAACTGCCTGGCAATAAAGTTCTAAATCCTGGACTGGTTGTGTTTACTCTGGTATTGTATGGCATGAAATGTTGCATTCATCAAGATCTGATATCTGAATAGTAATAGGTACATAGGTAGGTACTAGGCTATCTGCCTGAAGCCATTTATAAGCCTAGCCAGAATGTGTTGGCTTTTGCCACCCCCTTAGATTAGTTCCCTGTGCCTCTGTCCAGCAGAGCCACTGAAGTGATCTCCGGGGTAAACCTTCTGTTTCCCATCCACTTGTCAAGGTTTCTCTTGAAGGCTGTTAGCGAGAAGCTCTGCCTAATGTAGATTGGAATCTTGTTCCAAAGCATGGGAAGTCCCTGTGACAGGAATCTATCCCTCCAGCATGTCCTATTTATTGTTTTTGTGAGGTTTAGATTCCCTAGAGCGTGTGGCTCAAGGGGATAAGCTTTTCTTTAGGTGGAGCATGTCGATCAGTTCTGGGTTGGACATGGCCTTGTATGTCAGGCAGTGATCACCTCTGAGTAGGTGGCATGTACAGCTGGAGTTTCTTCAGTCAAGCTGCATAGGGCATCTGTTTGAGGCCAGTGATCCTCTTGGTGAGGTACTTCAGTGGTCTTTCCAGCTGTTGCAGGTGTCTTGTAAGATACATCCCAAATGGGGCGTTGTGTACTCTATCATGGGTCTGATGAGCGATGAGTAGAGGGGTACAATGACCTCTTTTGATCTGGATGCGAACCATTTTGTGATAAGGTGTGCCACGTAGTAGGATTTTCTAACCACTTTGGCAATGTGATTATTAAAGAAGAGTTTACTATCTACTTGGGTCCCCAGATCCCTTATTACGTCTTCCGTATTTCGGGGACTACCACCTATGTGGTAGTTTGTGGGTACTTTTTTTTTCCAAAGGGGATGACTATGTACTTTTTGGCATTTATCTTGAGGCCATGATTTTGACACCAGGTGTCTGTCTCATTGAGACCCTTTTGGAGGATGTCTGTGTCAGCCGGAGAGTCAATTATAGCCCCTAGTTTGCAGTCATCTGTGAACTTGGTCAGCCATAGTCCTCCTGTGCTTGCCTGTACCTCTGAGAAGTATATGCCAAACAGGAGGGGTACCAGGACTGAGCCCTGGGGAATGCCACTTGTAACTGGTTTAGAGTCAGACCTAGCTCCCGCAACTCTTACCATGTGGGTTCTGTCCGTGAGCCAGTTGGCAACCCATCTTGTGATGTAGGGGTTTATGTTCAGACTGGTGAGCTTGTCTATAGTAGCAGAATGGGGAATGGTGTCAAAGGCCTTTGCGAGGTCTAGGTTGGCTGTGTGTACCACCTTTCCCTCTTCTATATCCTTGGTAACTGTCTCAAAGAAGCACACCAGGTTTAGGAGGCATGATCTGCCCTAGAGTCCAGTGTTTGGAGGTTCCTAATGTCTCTGTTAATGAGTTCCATTATGATGCGCTCCATAGCCTTGCAGACCAAGCTAGTCAGGCTTATAGGGAGATAGTTCCTGGGGTCTGTTGTGGCTCCACCTTTGTGGAGTGGAATAACCGTTGCTGTGCGCCACTCTATGGGTACGTAACCTGTGGAGAGGCTGAGTTTGAACAGTGTGTTTAAGTGAGGGATTAGTTTGTCTTTGAGCTCATGTAGGACACAGCCTGGGACACAGTCAAGTCCCATTGATGCTGTGTTTTTGGCTTCGGAGAGGGCTGTTTTAACCTGAGTGTCTGCGATTTCAGGAGCTCTACATTCTTCTGGTATGGTTATGGGCCCTTTTGGGGGTGAAGTTTGCGCTGAACCTGTCTGCCGGGATGTTGGCAATATCGGTTGGTTCAGTGTATTTTGTACCATTCTGCACTAACTCCGAGCAGATCTGAGCATTGTCACTTAGATTCTTGACATAGCTAAAGAATGCCTTGTAGTTATCTTTGGAGTCCTTGGCAATTTTTCTTTTGAAACTCGTTTTGCATGATTTTATGAGAGATTGCAGTTTCTTGCTGATACTGATCAGGGATGTCTTCCCTTCTTGGAATTTTACTCTTTTCTGAACTAGTTTCCTCCTTCTGTTGTATAGCTTGTTTATGGCAGGAGTCCACTAGACTGGTTTCCTTTTCTTGGAGGAGTGAGTTGTGTTAACCAGTTGTATTAATGTTGTGTTAACCACTGTTTCCCACACCGTGCTACGTAAAAAATATGTCTAGAATGTCTGTATAAGAATGTTGTAATTACAAGGTCAGATTGTACATCCAAGAGTGACTTAGAAAATGCTGAAGGAAGAGACAGAAATTTCTTAATAGCTCACTCTGATGAAACACATATTGTTGTATTTTTAGCAGACACAGCCATGACTCTTATCCTGGGAGTAGTAGTAAGCTGTATGCATAATTTTAACTAGGATTTTGGGAATATGTGTAGAAACAGTCAGGTAGTGTTAACAAACATTTCCCCCACAGATCTTCCAGGTAAGAAAAGTAGAAAGTAGCTATAACACGATTGAATTATACACTGTGTACAAACATACCACTGGCCAAACCAAGGCAATAGGGTATTGTCATAATACCTGTAGAGTAATCATTAGAGCAATGATCATTAAAGTTGTGAGTACTGCAAGGATATACAAGTTGTTAATTGACATCTTTTTCTCCCCCCCCCCACCATATCTGCAACAATAATCAAACACACATATCAATGGGTATATTTTACACCAAACCTACTGTTGGGGCATATGTCCTATTGTCCAACAAATATTGAAATGTGTTTCTATTAATGTTCCTTGTTGAAGTACTATCAGTGGTGGCCTGTTGCTATCAATGTAACCTGCATGCCGTTGTAATGGCCACTGTGGTTCCATATATGCATATATTCTGTTTGCTATGCAACTGTTCCAAATCTGTTGTTTTGGGTTAATGGGAATATTTATGCATGCTGTTATAACTAAGCCTGGATTATGTTGACTATTACTAACCCACATATGTTCTAAAACTGCAACACAATAGCACATTTGGGAAGACCAGTCCCAGCGGACCCACCTCTCTCACCTCATCTGGCCATGGTACCAGGCCCCAGCACATCTGGGACCCACCCCAGGACCTCCTCGTCCACTGGTCCTGCACCACCTTTGGGTGGAACCACCTCAGGGGATGGGGCTCATCCCTCCCACTGGCAGCAGGCATGGACAGGATACCGTCACCTGAAGCCAGGTCTGGGGATTGGTGCATAGTGAGCTCTGAAAGAATTTTGGAGATCTGCTATGCCAGCTTGAGGGCCGCGTGGTGCAGTTAGAGGGTCACCCTGCCCCTCCTGCTCAGTGCCCAGCACAGCCATCTTCAGGGCCATGAAGGTGCAGTGGTGACTGCCCATGGGTGGGGACCTCAGTACCACTGTTTCCATTTGGGGGGTCATGGGCTTCTGATTTCCAAACACCCCTCCTCGTCCAAGGTGTTTACCCCCCACCTGTATCATATACCTCCTCTGTATGCTGTCTGGTCTGTCTTGTCTATCTTCCTACCCAACCTACCTCCCCATATATACCTACTATACTTCCCCAACATCCCACTCTCACCTTAAAAAAAAGAGCAATCTGTTCCCAAAAA